>NW_028318494.1:1167500-1305000 GCF_062004578.1 Staurois parvus
TTAACTTTCTGCTAGCTGGTGATAACACAGAAGGAAACAAAAAGGAACCCATGTGAGAATTCCGTTCAGAGAAAAGAAACTCCAAGTTTGTGAAGTGCATGAACACAAGGACAGATTAGAAAAGCTAATAAGTGGTTGGGCATGACAGATAAAGTGGCATATGGAAAGCAGTGGAGTCAGAAGGGGGTTATTTATCAAAGTCTCCAAACTCAACGCAACTGCTACCAAAATTGTTGTATGAAAGAATTACATCCAAAGTCTTTACATAGCACTTTTTTCTCTTTCTGTGATAGTTTTGTAGCAAAACAATTTAACAAGCAAGCCTATCTGACCATGAAAATACAGAAAACCGCTGATATGCTCGACCAATGCAATGTGAATAAATTGTTTTAAAGAAAATCTTGTTATAAATTTGCTCTACAACCATGGAAAGTATATCAGACTTTGGTTTGCCCTTCTGATGGGTTGTCTTTGATAATTCCATAAAGACAATTTGGGATTTAGTAGATAGTCTAAAACGTGTCAAGGGTCAATGTACAATGGTTGCTTTGTTTGCGCATGTGTTGTGTATGACGCTTCTACCATTTACTACAAGTTGAACTGAGGTCAAGCAGCTTTGCATGCAAAATTCGTACAGCCCTAGGGTAAAAGATTCAAAGGATGTCTAACTTCAGCAGTTGCTTTAAAGAAAAACTTAACTTTTAGAAACATTGTCCTTTAAAGGCATTATAAACATTCTTACCTATGCCTTGTGTTTTTCACAAGCATAAGATGAGCATTGATCAGGGTAATTTGTTAGCTTGTACACACAGGCTATAGAAGAATAATCTTCACATTCAGGTGTCAGCAACTCCTGTTTGTGTTCAAACATACGGCATGGCACTGCATAGGGTAAAGTAGAAGTAAACTCTTGTTAATACTTTTACCAAGGGCTCATTTCAAGTCCTGAGCTACTAGCCAGGACTTAAGAGTTACTCACCACCAGTTGCCCCACCCAACCCCTAACCTGCCTCGCCCTTAATTCCTCCCCTAAATATGCCCTCATAAATTATCTCATGAAATGGCAATGTTAAATGTTTTATTCAGAATGAAGGAAGGGAAGGAAGGAAGAAAGAAAATGGAAGGAAGGGAGGGGTGGAAGGAAGCATGGGAGAAAGGGAAGGAGGGGTGGAAGAAAGGGGTGGAAAGAAGGGAAGGGGTGGAAGAAAGAAAGGCAGAGAGGGAGGGAGGGGTGGAAGGAAGTTAGGGAGGGAAGGTTGTAAGGAAGGAAGGATGGGAGGATTGAAAGGAAGGGAGGGAGGAAAGGAAGAAAGGGAGGGAAGGAAGGGAGGGGTGGGTGAGTGGAAGGAAGGAATGGAGGAAGGGAAGGGTAGCTAGAAGGAACGAAGGCAGAGATGGAAGGGAAGGTTGGAAGGAAGGAAGGAAGGGAGGGGTGGAAGGATGGAAGGGAGGAGTGAGTGGATGGGTGAAAGGAAGGAAGGGAGGGGGGTGGGTGGAAGGAAGGGAGGGGTGGAAGAAAGAAAGGAAGGCAGGGGTTGGTGGAAAGAAGGAAGAAAGGAAGGAAGGAAGGGTGGAAGGAAGGGGTTGTTGGAAGGAAGTGAGGGGTGGAAGGAAGGGAGGGGTTGAATGAAGGAAGGGAGGAGTGGGTGGAAGGAAGGGTGGGTTCTAAGGAAGGGAGGCTGGCTCATTCAGAAGCATCAGAGTTGTAGGCTGCTGTGTTCAGTTTCCTGCCTATACATCCTCTGAAGCTGCATGGACTGGAGGGTGGGCAAGCACGGGGGAGGCAGAGCAGATCCAGCTTCTCCTTTTTCTCCCTCCTTCTTCAATGAAGCAGCTGGAAGCCACAGGAGGGAGAGGAGGAGAAGCGGGTTCCAGCTGCTTCATTGAAAGCCATATAGGAGATTGCTGCTTGTTACCGCTGCACAGATCCTACCTGATGGTTCAGTTTCATTCCTGCCCCCCCCTGTGTTCCTCAGTGCCCAGACCCTCCCCCTATCCACCGCACCAATAGGAGACTGGGCACTGAGGAGCACAAAGGAGGGGGGACAGGAAAGAGACAGAACGATCAGGTATGATCTGTGCAACGGTGACAAGCAGCAAACTCCTGTATGGATTTCAATGAAGCAGCTGGAAGCCTCATCTCCTCCTTTCCCTCCTGTGGCTTTTAGCTGCTTCATTGAAAGTCATACAGGAGTTCCCTACTTGCTACTGCCCCCAACTCCACCGCTCCCACACACCCCTAGTCCCGGTGCTGCTTGCCTCCACCTTATTTCCACTAGCCCAATGTGAGTGGGCAAGTTGAAATTTTGAGGGCTGCTTTTACCTACAAGTAAGCTTATAATAAAGCTTTCCAGTAGGTAAAATGAATATCTCCTAAATGTCCACCGATTAGGAGATATTCTCTCTTTTGAGAGCCAGCGCATGTGCTCTGAAGGAATGACATACCCATGCCTTTCCTTCAGAGCACTGTGCCGTGGCCAGAGACTCCCACATGCATGCATGACAGTAAAGTCATTGCAGCTCAGGTCAGTCAGATGGCTGGAGCTCACAAACCTGGAAGGAAGAGCGGGTGAAGATGAAAGCCTCTGCAGCAGTGACATCATGCCCATGGAGGGCTTCACTTTAAGGTAAGTCCTTCATAGTGTGCCAGTATGGTTTACTTTAATGCAAGACCTCTGTCTATAGTGTGAGAACTGACATTTCCTGTGAAAAAACTATATATCCTGCAATCCCTGGGTCTCTGAGTCTAGTGCTCTGTGGGTGAGAGCTAAACAATAATTAGATCTGACTCAGACACAAACAGGCAGAGCAATTAACAGAGCGCTCCCCCATGCTGGAAGAGATGTGTTTAGTCCCATCAGCACTCCCACATTTCTGGTACAACACAAAGGAAATGGAAAGGCGTGGAGTGAATGCTGCTATGTGACCCAGAACACGAAAGTGCCTGTCCCTAGAGACAAGCAAGCTGAACTAATACATGGACATAGGAGAATCCATCATTCATGTCACTACAAAATGCACACAAGTGAGCCCATCATTACAAGCGTCCTTGGTTGCTTATTGAATCTACAAAGAAATCTTATATCCCCTTGCAGTCCCATAACTTGGTCTGCAGCATGTATTCATATACATGGATTAATATATATATGTACACCTCTACCCTCCTGACAAAGCAGATCACTTGATCTGAGAAATGCCCCTTTTGTCCCACTACATAAATCAGCTCTGATTAGCAAAGGGTAACCAATGTCAGTGGTGGTTGCTATGCAATTTTAATGCATTATAGTAGACACAAAATATAACCTGAGCAGTAGGAAAGTTCAAGCAGCTGTAGACGTATTTGAATGCTTATAATCTTATGATTGATGTCATGCTGAAGCAATTTTTAATGTTATTACATTTTTAAAAAATGAGCTTCGTTTTATTGGTGCCTTAAAAATCCTAATTATATTTAGTTGTTGTCCTATTTGTGAATAAGGGTTGCCGTGTCCTTATAGCCCAACAGTTTTTGCTGAAGGAAAAAAATAAATAAATAATAAATTAAAAAATATATATATATATATGTATTTATATATTTTTGCTAAAAAAAATTAAAGGAACACTTTTTAATCAGAGTATAGCATTTCCCATTAAACACTTACCACACCAGGCATTAGTGCACAGTGTGGTCAGTTTTCTAGCTGTGCTGTGAACTCAGCCTGCTCTCCTCCAATGATCAGACCTGTGCTGACATTCCGCTCCCCCCCCCCCGGGAAGACCAGTGTGCTGATGTTTCTCTTCCCCCAGCTCTCTGAGCTCCTTATGCAGCTGAGAACATAGGGAAAAAATGTTTATACTTTTTTTTATATCTATACACAACTGTTGTGCCTTTCATTTCTGCACTGCTCCAAAAAATGAAAGGAACACTTTTTAATCAGAGTATAGCATCAAGTCAAATAAACTCCTGGGATATTGATCTGATCAGTTAAGTAGCAGAGGGGGTTGTTAATTAGTTTCAGTTGCTTTGGAGTTAATGAAATTAACAACAGGTGCACTAGATGGGCAACAATGAGATGACCCCCAAAGCAGGAATGGTTTTACAGGTGGAGGTCACTGACATTTTTTCCCTACTCATCTTTTCAGGCTGTTTTAAGCTAGAAAAACTAGAGTCAGTACTGGTAGCATGAGGCGATACCTGGACCCTACAAAGGTTGCACAGGCAGTCCAACTCTTCCAGGATGGCACATCAATATGTGGCATTGCCAGAAGGTTTGCTGTGTCTCCCAGCACAGTCTCAAGAGCGTGGAGGAGATTCCAGGAGATGGGCAGTTACTCTAGGAGAGCTGGACAGGGCTGTAGAAGGTCCTTAACCCAGCAGCAGGACCGGTTGTGCAAGGAAGAACTGGATGAGCACTTCCTGAGCCCTACAAAATGACCTCCAGCGGGCTACTGGTATGCATGTCTCTGACCAAACATTCAGAAACAGACTCCATGAGGGTGGCCTGAGGGCCCAACATCCTCTAGTGAGCCCTGTGCTCACTGCCCAGCACCATAGAGCTCGATTGGCATTTGCCATTGAACACCAGAATTGGCAGGTCCGCCACTGGCACCCTGTGCTTTTCACAGATGAGAGCAGGTTCACCCTGAGCACATGTGACAGATGTGAAAGGGTCTGGAGAAGTCGTGAAGAACGTTATACTGCCTGTAACATGGTTCAGCATGACCGTTTTGGTGGTGGGTCAATGATGGTCTGGGGAGGCATATTCATGGAGGGGCGCACAGACCTCTACAGACTAGACAATGGCACCCTGACTGCCATTAAGTATCAGGATGAAATCCTTGGACCCATTGTAAGGCCCTTTGCTGGTGCAGTGGGTCCTGGGTTCCTCCTGGTGCACGACAATGCCCAGCCTCATGTGGTGAGAGTATGCAGGCAGTTCCTGGAGGATGAAGGAATTGATACCATTGAATGGATCCCATGCTCGACTGACCTAAATCAAATAGAACACCTCTGGGGTATCATGTTTCAGTCCATCCAACGCTGCCAGGTTGCACCTCAGACTGTCCAGGAGCTCAGTATTGCCCTGGTCCAGATCTGGCAGGAAATATCCCAGGACACCATCCGTCGTCTCAGTAGAAGTGTGCCCCAAAGTTGTCAGGCATGCATACAAGCAGGCGGGGGCCATACAAACTACTGAGTACCATTTTCAGTTGCTGCAATGAAATTTCAGCAAAATGGACTAGCCTGCTGCATAATGTTTTCACTGATTTTCGGGATGTCTTTAAATTAAGTCCTCTGTAGGTTGATAATTTTCATTTCCATCAAACGATGTGGCATCCTTACGTTCCTAACACATTACCCAGTCCATATCACTATAGTTGCCCAGCATGAGATTTTCCCCACTGAGATATACTGTATATATATATATACTATATTGCCAAAAGTATTGGGACACCCCTCCAAATCATTAGATTCAGGTGTTCCAATCAACCTCCATGGACACAGGTGTATAAAATCAATCCCCTAGGCATGCAGACTGCTTCTACAAACATTTGTAAAAGAATGGGTCGCTCTCAGGAGCTCAGTGACTCCAAGCGTGGTGCCGTGATAGGTTGCCACCTGTGCAATAAGTCCATCCGTGACATTTCCTGGCTACTAAATATTCTACAGTCAACTGTTAGTGGGATTATAACCAAGTGGAAGCAACCGGGAACAACAGCAACTCAGCCACCAAGTGGTAGGCCACGTCACATGGCAGAGCGGGGTCATCGCATGCTGAAGCACGCAGTGCGCAGAAGTCGCCAACTGCCTGCAGAGTCAATAGCCAAAAAAGCTCCAAACTTTATGTGGCCTTCAGATTAGCACAACAAACGTGTTTAGAGAGCTTCGTCGAATGGGTTTCCATGGCCGAGCAGCTGCATCCAATCCGATGGATGTGTCTGGGTTTGGCAGTTGCCAGGTTAACTGTATTTTACCTGACTGCATTGTGCCAAGTGTAAAGTTTAGTGGAGGGGGGATTATGGTGTGGGGTTGTTTTTCAGGGGTTGGGCTTGGCTCCTTAGTTCCAGTGAAGGGAACTCTTAAGGCATCAGCATACCAAAACATTTTGGATAATTTCACGCTCCCAACTTTGTTGGAACAGCTTTGGGATGGCCGTTTCCTGTTCTAACATGACTGCGCACCAATGCAGAAAGCAAGATCCATATAGACATGGATGAGCGAGTTTGGGGTGGAGGAACTTGACTGGCCTGCACAGAGTCCTGACCTCAACCTGATAGAACACCTTTGGGATGAATTAGATCGAAGACTAAGAGCCAGGTCTTCTCGTCCGACATAAGTGCCTGACCTCACAAATGTGCTTCTGGAAGAATGGTCCAACCTTCCCATAGACACCCTCCTAAACCTTGTGGACGGCCTTCCCAGAAGAGCTGAAGCTGTTATAGCAGCAAAGGGTGGGCCAACTCAATATTGAACCCTACGGACTAAGACTGGGATGACATTAAAGTTCATGTATATGTGAAGGCAGGCGTCCCAATACTTTTGGCAATATAGTGTGTATGTATGTATATATATATATATATATATATATATGGATTGGACAAAAAAAATGGAAACACTACATGATTTGCAGGCATAAAAGTAACTACATGGTTCGTGATGAAAGCAGAAGTGATGTATCATTTTTTTGCATCCACTGTGTCATGAGATACCTAGCTAACAGGTAGGAAGCCTTACTCATTCACTACGTGCGCTGCTAGTAGTACGTAGTCATGTCAGAGCTTACTGAGCTTCAAAGAGGGCAAATTGTTGGTACCGTTTAGCTGGTGCCCCTGTGACTGAAGTCGCCAATTTATTTGCCATGTCACGAGGTACAGTATCAAAAGCTATGATGGCATATAGAGTTTCAGGGAAAACGTCATCTGATAAGCATAAGCGCCACAGTCAACATGGTCAGCTGACCAAAAGAGACAAAAGGACATTGCACAGGATTTTGACCTGAAATAAAAAAACAACTGCTGCAAATATGACTGCAGAGCTCAATCTCAGTCTTTAAGGGATGAAACATGTTGTCACTTTCACACCTGTAGATCATGTAGTGTTTTCCATTTTAATGTGTAGCATATATACTATATATATAGTATTATAGTTATACTGTATATACTGTTTAGTGCATTCATAAAGTATTGAGGCCCCCTTCACCTTTATACATTTTGTTATGTTGCAGCCTGATACTACAGTTGTTTAAATTATTTTTTTCTCATTAATCAACTCTCAGTACCCCATAATGCCAACATAAAAACAGAATTTTAGAAATGTCTTAAGTGTTCACACCCTTTACTCAGTACTTTGTTGAAGCCCCTTTGGCAGCAATTACAGCCTTTTTGGGTATGATTCGACAAGCTTTGCACAATTGGATTGGGAGATTTTCTTCCAATATTCTTTGCAAATCCTCTCAAGCTCAATAAAGTTGGATGGGGACCATCGGTGGAAAGCCATTTTCAGGTTTCTCCAGAGATGTTCAATAGGGTTCAAGTCAGGGCTCTGGCTGGGCCACTCTAGGACGTTCACAGAGTCTTTCCTAAACCACTACTGTGTCGTCTTGGCTGTGTGCTGTGTGCTTAAGTTTAAGGTCATTGTCATGTTGGAAGGTGAACCTTCGGCCCAGTCTGAGGTCCTGAGTGCTGTGGAACAGGTTTTCATTGAGGACATCCCTGTACTTTTCACTATTCAGCTTCCCTCAACCCTAATCAGTCTCACAGTTCCTGTTGCTGAAAAACACCCTCACAGCATGATATTGCCACCACCATGTTTCACTGTTGGGATGGTATTGGGCAGGTGATGACAGATGCCTGGATCCTCCAGGACGTAATGTTTAGAAATGAGGCCAAACTGTTCAATCTTGGTTTCATCAGACTAGAAAATCTTGTTCCTCACAGTCCAAGAGTCCTCCAGGTGCTTTTTATACAAACTCCACACTTTCATGTCAGGGTCTGGGATTAAAAATACCTTTTCAGTCTTTGCAGATGACACCAAGTTGTGCAGTGGAATAACAACCTTACAGGATGTCTTCAATTTACAAGCCGACCTCAATGCACTATTTATTTGGGGAACTATGTGGCAAATGAGGTTTAATGTTGATAAATGTAAGGTTCTGCACTTGGGAGCTAAGAATATGCATGCATCATATATACTAGGGGGGTACAACTGGGGGAATCAATGGTGGAGAAGGATCTGGAAGTTCTGGTAGATGACAAGCTTAATAATGACATGCAATGCCAAGCTGCGGTTTTCAAAGTGAGCAAAATCCTCTCTTGTATTAAAAGAGGTATAGACTCCAGAGACAGAGATATAATTTCCCCGGTACAAATCATTAGTAAGACCTCATCTGCAATATGCAGTTTAGTTTTGGGCACCAATTCACAAAAAGAACATTGGGGAACTGGAGAAAGTACAGAGAAGGACAACTAAACTGATAAAAGGCATGAAGGAGCTCAGCTACGAGGAAAGATTAGAGGAACTGAATTTATTCTCTCTTGAGAAGAGGAGAATGAGGGGGGATATGATCTCCATGTATAATACATAAGGGGGGATATGATCTCCATGTATAATACATAAGGGGGGATATGATCACCATGTATAATACATAAGGGGGATATGATCTCCATGTATAATACATAAGGGGGATATGATCACCATGTATAATACATAAGGGGGGATATGATCTCCATGTATAATACATAAGGGGGGATATGATCTCCATGTATAATACATAAGGGGGGATATGATCTCCATGTATAATACATAAGGGGGGATATGATCTCCATGTATAATACATAAGGGGGATATGATCACCATGTATAATACATAATGGGGATATGATCTCCATGTATAATACATAAGGGGGGATATGATCTCCATGTATAATACATAAGGGGGGATATGATCTCCATGTATAATACATAAGGGGGGATATGATCTCCATGTATAATACATAAGGGGGATATGATCTCCATGTATAATACATAAGGGGGGATATGATCACCATGTATAATACATAAGGGGGGATATGATCTCCATGTATAGTACATAAGGGGGGATATGATCTCCATGTATAATACATAAGGGGGGATATGATCACCATGTATAATACATAAGGGGGGATATGATCTCTATGTATAATACATAACGGGGGATATGATCTCCATGTATAATACATAAGGGGGGATATGATCTCCATGTATAATACATAAGGGGGGATATGATCTCCATGTATAATACATAAGGGGGATATGATCACCATATATATAATACATAAGGGGGATATGATCTCTATGTATAATACATAAGGGGGGATATGATGTCCATGTATAATACATAAGGGGGATATGATCACCATGTATAATACATAAGGGGGATATGATCTCCATGTATAATACATAAGGGGGGATATGATCTCCATGTATAATACATAAGGGGGGTATGATCTCCATGTATAATACATAAGGGGGATATGATCTCCATGTGTAATACTTAAGGGGGGATATGATCACCATGTATAATACATAAGGGGGGATATGATCTCCATGTATAATACATAAGGGGGGATATGATCTCCATGTATAATACATAAGGGGGGATATGATCTCCATGTATAATACATAAGGGGGGATATGATCTCCATGTATAATACATAAGGGGGGATATGATCACCATGTATAATACATAAGGGGGATATGATCACCATGTATAATACATAAGGGGGGGATATGATCTCCATGTATAATACATAAGGGG
This sequence comes from Staurois parvus, assembly GCF_062004578.1. Lineage (NCBI taxonomy): Eukaryota > Metazoa > Chordata > Amphibia > Anura > Ranidae > Staurois > Staurois parvus. The sequence continues at coordinate 1,177,276 of NW_028318494.1, forward strand.
GGATATGATCTCCATGTATAATACATAAGGGGGGATATGATCACCATGTATAATACATAAGGGGGATATGATCACCATGTATAATACATAAGGGGGGGATATGATCTCCATGTATAATACATAAGGGGGGGATATGATCTCCATGTATAATACATACGGGGGATATGATCACCATGTATAATACATAAAGGGGGGATATGATCTCCATGTATAATACATAAGGGGGGGATATGATCTCCATGTATAATACATAAGGGGGGATATGATCACCATGTATCATACATAAGGGGGGATATGATCTCCATGTATAATACATAAGGGGGGATATGATCTCCATGTATAATACATAAGGGGGATATGATCTCCATGTATAATACATAAGGGGAGATATGATCACCATGTATAATACATAAGGGGGGATATGATCTCCATGTATAATACATAAGGGGGGATATGATCTCCATGTATAATACATAAGGGGGGGTATGATCTCCATGTATAAATACATCAGTGGTTCATATAGTAAACTCGGTGTAGAGTTATTTACCCTGAAGTCATCACAGAGGACAAGAGGGCACTCTTTACATCTGGAGGAAAAGAAATTTAATCTCCAAACAAGGAAAGGTTTCTTCACAGTAAGAGCTGTGAACATATGGAATAGACTCCCTCAAGAGTTGGTTCTGGCCAGCTCCGTGGATTGCTTTAAAAAAGACCTGAATTCTTTCCTAGATACACAGAATATAATTGGATATAACATTTATAGGTAAAGTTGATCCAGGAAATATCCGATTGCCTCTCGGGGGATCAGGAAGGAATTTGTTTCCCTGCAGGAGCAAATTGGATCATGCTTTGCTGGTTTTTTGCCTTCCTCTGGATAAACTGTGGGTGTATAACTTATAACTTTTTTTTTAGTGGTTGAACTGGATGTACTTTTGTCTTTTTTCAGCCAGACTAACTATGTAACTGTGTTTTGCACTGCAAAGAGGTTTCCGTCTAGCTACTCTGCCATAAAGCCCAGATTGGTGGAGGGCTCATCTCTACTGTCTCTCTGCTCCTATCAGAATGCTCTTGTTAGCACATGAACACTTCAGTTCAGCTTGTGCTGCTTAATCCTATTTACATTCTAAGCCAGGGGTGGGCAAACGTTTTGACTTGAGGGCCGCAATGGGTTCATATACTGGACCCGGGGGCCGGACCAAGAGTAGATGAATGATGTGTATGTGTCATCCATAGTAAGTATAGTAATATTCCCCCATAGTAAGCATAGTAATTAATCCTCCATATAGTAATTCATCCCCCATAGTAATTCATCCCCCATAGTAATTCATCCCCCATATAGTAATTCATCCCCCATATAGTAATTCATCCCCCATAGTAATTCATCCCCCATATAGTAATTCATCCCCCATATAGTAATTCACCCCCCATATAGTAATTCATCCCCCATAGTAATTCATCCCCCCTATAGTAATTCATCCCCCATAGTAATTCATCCCCCATATAGTAATTCATCCCCCCTATAGTAATTCATCCCCCATATAGTAATTCATCCCCCATAGTAATTCATCCCCCATATAGTAATTCATCCCCCCTATAGTAATTCATCCCCCCTATAGTAATTCATCCCCCATATAGTAATTCATCCCCCCTATAGTAATTCATCCCCCATAGTAATTCATCCCCCATATAGTAATTCATCCCCCATATAGTAATTCATCCCCCCTATAGTAATTCATCCCCCATATAGTAATTCATCCCCCATAGTAATTCATCCCCCATATAGTAATTCATCCCCCATATAGTAATTCATCCCCCCTATAGTAATTCATCCCCCATATAGTAATTCATCCCCCCTATAGTAATTCATCCCCCATATAGTAATTCATCCCCCCTATAGTAATTCATCCCCCATATAGTAATTCATCCCCCCTATAGTAATTCATCCCCCCTATAGTAATTCATCCCCCATAGTAATTCATCCCCCATATAGTAATTCATCCCCCATATAGTAATTCATCCCCCATAGTAATTCATCCCCCCTATAGTAATTCATCCCCCATAGTAATTCATCCCCCATATAGTAATTCATCCCCCATATAGTAATTCATCCCCCCTATAGGAATTCATCCCCCATAGTAATTCATCCCCCCTATAGTAATTCATTCCCCATATTAAGTCCCCAAGTCCCCCCTGTGTCAATTCACTTACCTTTGCTCCGCGCGTTCCTCTAGCCGTGCTCCCGCGCCGTTCAGGTGTAGCATGAAAATCTGTCTCCTATGAGGATCTGTCCCCCTCGACGTATCTGCGCATGTGCCAGTTTCAGGCATTAGCAGCCGATCGGCGATCTCCGGCACATGCGCAGATACGCCGAGGGGGACAGATCCTCATAGGAGACAGATTTTCATGCTACACGGCGGACTGTGAGAGGAGCCTAGCTCCACGGGCCGGATTAAAAGGTCCGCCGGGCCGTATGCGGCCCGCGGGCCGTAGTTTGCCCATTGCTGGTCTAAGCTCTGCTATACAATGGTTAGTAGGGGGCTGAAAACATGTAAAATTCAGATCGTAAATAGTATTTAAAGAACACTTTATTAATGTAGCATAGTTGAATAAACAAAGAGCTGCATTCATTTGTGACTTTTACATGTTCCTGGAGTTAAAGCGCATCTATGGTCAAAATGTAAAATCATATATTAATTTCCACCTTTAATGTCAATTATTTCTATCCTACTTCTATTCATCTGAATGATCTTGAAGTTTGTAAATTTCCTTTGTGAAAATCCCCACACATTTACTTCCTTGAATTCTGTGACACATAGTCACTATGCCCTGTGATTAGGCACTGATGTGTCACACATTTCACAGAGCCTGCCTTCTGACCTACAGAGGTGCCAGGAGGATGAGTTTCAGAAGGAGGAGTCAGTACAGGAATCACTGCTTGCATGCAGCAAGGTTCCATGAGATATGTAGTCCTTAGAAATGAAGGAAAAGCAGCAAAGCATGCAAGGGATCCAGGAAGTTGTGGAAAGAGACGGTCAGCAGGCAGGCAACATTCACATGAAAGGAAAATTTTTAAGTAAGCTTATATTGGATTGTCAGATATAATTACCATTTGTATTGTTATTAAAATTCTTATGTTATAAAGTTAAAGTGTATGCTGTGACCATAGATCTCCTTTAAAGTGTTACTAAACCCAGGACCCTGCATTCACTATATCTGGTCTCCCCGGACCCTGCATTCACTATATCTGGTCTCCCCGGACCCTGCATTCACTATATCTGGTCTCCCCGGACCCTGCATTCACTATATTTGGTCTCCCACAGTACAGACAACATGGAAGTGCAATTATTTTAGTAAATATAACCTGCTAAATACCTTTTCTGATCAGCAGTCAGAGCAGTCTTGTGACATCTATCAGTGTCCAGCTGAGCACTGGTTAAAGCTTGTAGGAGTTTTCATTCTCCTCTGATTGTCCTATGAGCCTGCATAACCACTGACCCTCTGTCCAGACAGTGCTGACTATCCTGTGCTGATTACATGCACCCTCCCCCCCAAAAAAGCACTCCAGCAAATAGACACCAAACTGAGCATGTGCAGAGTGATTTCTAGAGGTCTGTACTATCAGCAGCTGGATCGGGGACAATAGAAGAAGGGGAGGATCAGAGAAGACAGGATCAAACAGCCATTTTACACAATGCGGAGGATTAACCCCTTAGATTTCACAGTGAGTATAACAAGCATGCTTTCCTGCATATACAGACTGATTTTACTGTTGTGGGTTTAGTAACACTTTAAGCCTTTAAGACTGACTGGCTGAGTAATAAATACCATATTTCCTTGTGTTTGTCATTGTAGGATGTCTGTCTTGCTTTGCTACAGTCTGTGTTCTTATAGTAAAACATGATGGAGAAGGATGGAGGAAGTCTTAGCCTTCTCTTTGGTAATCCTGCTCGCAGCTAAGCACGATTTTTTAACCTGATTAATATTGCCTGTGAGATGATTGGAAATGTTTTTGGCCTGGGAACATTTCCAACAGACTGATTTGAGAATGGCTCAATCGTTTTTTTCCCCTTATGAATCCATTGTAGTAAGACAAAAAAAAAACCAGATATCTGTGATGCTCTGGAGGCTTGTACAGTAGAGTTTGATATAAAAAGATGAAGTTGTGATGATCCAATGTTCTATTTCATTTTCTTTGACATCTGACCACATGATTGCTTCTACTTTAGTATAAACAGGAATTGTCGCCTGATGTTCAATATTTAATTTTTATTTTAGAAAATGTTGTATGCTTTACTAGAAAACTAATCAATACAATATGAATTCATATCCTTTTCTTCTTTGCTTATGAATTTCCAGGCACTTGATGCCTTGCTTGGGGTTGTGGCTTTGAAAAGAGAGGAAGGATAAACTCTTCTTTAAGGGACTTGAAGAACATGAAAGTAGGTTGGCCGCACTTCAACGATGAGGCGAATAAAACATCATTTATTGAAATCTTCAAGAAAATTGCAGTATAGACATAACAGCTTCCACAAAGTAAAGAGGATAGTAAACGTGTTTCACACAAACATGAGTGAGAAGCCAACTAGGCACTGGGGAAATGTAAATAATAAAAGTGTAGCGCTCAAGATGGACTAAAGGCAGTAAAAAGTCCATACGATATCCGTGGTGCTCTCTGGAATGATGAGAACTTCCAGAGCTTTACTGCTTCAAATAATAGCAATGCGCACTCACCAGAAACGCATGGATTATGCGCATGTAGGAATAATCATCCCAGATGTCAGATCCATCAAAGACCAGGTGGTGGGCATCCCTCTCACGGTGGGTCATCAAGGACTCCAAATCAGGTCCAGAGGTCCCCTTAAGGTCAGTCAGGTAATCCACACTGATGGTAATGATCCCTCCTCTGTCCCCAGCGGTGACTATAGAGGAGGCCTCGTCCTGTGATCAGGACATACAGGGATCCAGTTCACCTGTCAGGCCGGAGCACCTCTTCCTTCTTCCAGGCAGCTCCACATCTCCCAGCAGCTGACCACACCACCAGGTCTTTGATGGATCTGACATCTGGGATGATTATTCCTACATGCGCATAATCCATGCGTTTCTGGTGAGTGCGCATTGCTATTATTTGAAGCAGTAAAGCTCTGGAAGTTCTCATCATTCCAGAGAGCACCGCGGATATCGTATGGACTTTTTACTGCCTTTAGTCCATCTTGAGCGCTGCACTTTTATTATTTACATTTATATTCATATTCTAAAGGTATTGTGGTTACCTGGAGTGTTCTAGCTGCTGTATTCATACAAGAGCGCTCACTACAATTTGTTTTAAAATCTGTTAGGCACTGGGGAAAGCCAAAGGTCAGAGACACTTAGCCTCACTAACACCCTCACCCCCCCCCCCCCCCCCGCACCATATGGAGCTCAGAGAGAGGGGACTTTGAGGGAAACCTGGCCACTTTCATCTGATCCACAGGAGAAGTCGTCAGGGGACAAGCAGCACTAAGGTGTTGGATTGGTCAACAGCCTTTTTGCCCACTAATCTTTGTTTTCAACATTGTCTATACTTATTGGAGGGCACTACTGTTTGGTGGAATCACCCTTTGGCCTCCTGGACTGGGACACTTTGTGAAAACACCATTATCCTTGTGGATTACAAATACCTTCTTGCAAAGGCTGAGTATTCTACCGTTGAGCTGAAAAAAGCCCCAGAGTTGGCAGATTCTATGATAGATTTACCTACTGGTGAGTGGTTAATCATGGCTAGTAGATCGTCATTAGGCCACAGTAATTAGTAGTACCTTTCATACTGTACATGTGGGTATAACTGTTGTATTTAAGTGGTTGTAAAGGTTCAAGATTTTTTACCTTTGTGCATTGTATGCATGAAGGTAAAAACCTTCTGTGTGCAGCAGCCCCCCCAGCCCTAACACTTACTTGAGCCCCATCCCAATCCAGTGATGACCACAAGAGCCTTGGTTCTCCAGGGACTCTTACTCTTGAATAGCTGAGGCAGCAGCGGTAGACATTGGCTCCCATTGCTGTCAATCACAGCCAGTGAGCCAATCAGGAGAGGGAGGGGGCAGAGCCGCATCAAGGGAGTGTGAATTCTAGGTTGCCCTCAAAGCAAGCTGAGGGCACCCCGACAGCAGGGAGGGGCAAGGAGCAATAGCTGGGGGCCCGAAAAGAGGAGGATCTGGGCTGCTCTGTGCAAAACCACTGCACACAGCAGGTAAGTATAGATGTGTTTGTAATTAAAAAAAAAAACAAGACTTAAGTATCACTTTAAGGGCTCGTTCACACTTGGCTGTTTTACCAACGCTTGCCAAATGCTCCTATAGCGTTTGGCAAGCGTTGGTCCGGCGTTTGCGGAGCGTTTTTTTAACGCACGGCAAACGCTCTGCAAACGCCGCATGCGTGGTTTAGCGGAGGTTGCTAGGCATTTGCCGAGTGTTAAAAATGCCCCACAAACGCCTATAATGCAGTTTGATTGGTGATACCGCTCCGCAAACGCCCCGCAACCGCACCGCAAACGCCGGCCGGGCGTTTGCGGAGCGGCACCATAGACTAGAATAGGAGGCTTCAACGCCTCCTGACTCGACCAGAGGCGTCTGTTTTGCCGCGACGCAACGCAAATGCTCCCGTTAGAACAGCACCATGTGCTGTAATGTGCAGAATTGGCAGAGGCGTTTGGGAAGCGGTAAAAACGCTTCCCCAACACCTCTCTGCCGCCTGCACACAACGCTAGTGTGAACGTAGCCTAAGTGCTATTTTCTTGCTGTTTGCAGTGTTCTTTTATACTCACCTAGGGCATTTAAGGCAAGAACTTTCACAGGAGTCAAAGAGAAAAAATCCTCACCTTGCTGGACTCATCTTGTGGTTGCCAAGATTCTAGATTCTAAAAATAAAGGGAAAGAGGCAGGGGCGGACTGACAACTCATGGGGCCCCCGGGCAATAGGGGATCATGGGGCCTCTGTGTCCTTGCCCAAACTCAAAAAAGCCTATGAAAAAGGTACCAGGGGCATCTCATGGGGCCCTCTACTGACCCGGGCCCTCGGGCAGTGCCAGAGTTTCCAAATGGTCAGTCCACCCCTGGAAAGAGGTATGAATTCAATGCATGTGTTGTGAAATTTAAATCATATTTTTTTACGAAACTTATAGACACTGATATGAATGAAGACTTGTTTAAAGTGCTTGTACTGCTTGCTGAGAATGTAAATATTTGGCGTACGTTTAATACACAGAAAGAATTTCTCTCATTTCAGTTCTCAGAGAAAAATCATCTTCTGTTACACCCTATATATGAAGCCGGCAACATTTGTTCTCAGGAGAAGTTTTTCTTCTGAGAATGACTGAGATCTGTGTAGAAGGGGGAGGGCTGCATGTGATCTCGTGAGATATTGTGAGATTAAAGTTAACTAGACCATATAATTACATAAAAATAATAAGTACTGAGCACTGGTGCTTTTTTTTTTAATGCATAGTTTTTCTAGCGAACATTTTGGCACATTCTGTAGCCTCCCTAGCGGTCTGATTATGTCAATATTTCTGTGCTCAAAGAGGTACATTTTTTTGCATGGAAATATGTTGTTTTTTTTTTGTAGGCTGTAATTTTTAGGAATAACTCACTGAAATCTGTCCGAACAAGAGTCTAGTAAACATCCCGGGTATGTAAAAATTTGAAACACAAAATCATAAATTATAATTTAATAAATAATCATAAAAAATAATAATAATGTAATAATAATAAATGTAATTCAATAATATAATCAAACCAAAAACACTGAAATTTGAAATAGAGCGCCAAGTTCGCACATCACTGAGCAAAGTTGCTAAATCATTTTCAGTGTCTGATGAGGAATTTCCCCCACGAATCATTATCACTCAATTCTGCAAGTGGTTCTGATTTACTATCGCTGTTCTCTAGCCGGTCTAAAACCGCTTTTGACCTAAAGGGACGCTTTTTGGACGCCATGGATGTTTCTCAGTTTCCAGGCAGAAAGAACAGTAAAAATGCAGGCAGGGCGCCGGACAAAGCACTCGGGACAAAATGTATGTGAAATGGTTTGATACAGGAATGTTATACTATGTGATTTTAGTGTATTTAGTGAATGTCACTTTTTAAAATTTTTAAATTTCCCGCCAGTTCTGTCCCCGTACGTCCCGACGTCGCAGGGAATGGAACCCAGAAGACAGATGCAGGCATCGGCCGCAGGACATTACCGGGACACTGCAGGGAGGACATCGCGGGAGCGCAGGACAAGGTAAGTGCAGAATAATCCCGGAGCAACGCTGCAGTGTATTCCCGAGTGTAGCTCGGGGTTACCACTTGTGGTGCTGAAACTTTACCCTGAGCTACACTCAGGAATACCGCTAGCGAGATTAAATGTGTATTTTGCCCTTTTTATTGCATATTTTGACATTTTTTTTAACATGCATATTGGCACTTTTCTAAACACGCATTTTGGTGTCGTTTGTAATGCACATTTTGGTGCTTCTTTTAACACATATTTTGGCGCTTTTTTAATGTGCATTTTGAAGTGGATTTTATGCACATTATGGCAAACACACAACTGCTAGCCACTTTTGGGGTGCCATTACCAATTCAGAACACACGGTTCCATGGGATATGTAGTCCTTAGAAATGGAGGAGAAATGGAGGAGGTTCCAGAACACACACAAAAATGCAGTTTAAATAAATGAGCCAAAATGCATGTTAAAAAAGCGCAAAAAAATTTCTAAAATGCATTTAAAATACAATGGCAAAATGTGTGTTGAAAAAAAGAGCCAAAATGTGCGGTAAAAACTGCACGAAAAAAGGGCCCAAAAATCCAAATTTAACCTTTTTGGGTATGAAGCGGTCTGTGTTTTTTCAATGCACGTTTTGGTACGTTTGTAGCACATTTGTCAAATGACAAAAATGTGTGGCAAAAAGCATGTCTGCTAACTGCATTTGGGGTGCCGTTAACAATAAATGGCATCCAAAAGTGCACTGCATATTTTGACACAATTTTAGTGTCACTTGAAATGGAGGGTAGAATTGTGCAATTCTGCATTGTTCAGATGTGAATGGGGCATTTTATATATATATATATATATATATATATATATATATACACATACATACATAATCTTCGCCTGGGTTCACACTTGTGCAGCTCTGTATATATCGCATGTGATTCGCACAGTAACCACACTTCATTCCTGTGCAAATCACAAGTGAATTGTGTGCAGTGCGATCGGAGACATACATTATATATGGCTCAAATCACACCGCACCAGCACCAAAAAGGTGCAGGACCCTTTTTTGAGTCCGCACTAGAATCGGATCACATGGGTATTCACACCTATGCGATCCAATTCTGCACATCGCACCACGTTTTGCGGACCGATTTCGGGGTGTTGTGAACTTAACATACAAACTCGCATCAGTTCACATGAATGGGGAGCGATTCTGATCCAGTGCGGAATTCGCACAGAAAACACTGCAAATTCCACACCGCATCAGTGTGAACCAGGGCTAAATGCGTTGCAACACCCCATGTCCTCCACCATGTACCACATAAAGGCTTACCAGAGGGTGCGTGACTCTCAAATGGGAAGTCAGACATCACTTGATTAAGAACGTTTTATGGTAACCTTGGAACAGAGCTCCACACCTCTCATCTCCAATTCTTCTCCAAAAGCCACGAGCGTAAAGGGAAAACAGAGAAAGAGCACCACCATCCAAATAGTGTGAAATTCGAAGGTAAAACACAATTATCATCGTTAAAATACTTACATGTGAAAGATGTATACAGCTTCATAGTAAAAGCCACAACTCGAACAATACTGAGTGCCAGTATCGCACATGTGCGGTGACGACACAACCTCCGGCTCCGCCCTACGCATTTCCTCAAATGTGACATCATTAGGGAGGAAAAGAGAGAGAGAGCAAGGAAAAAAGAGTGAAGAATGGAGAAAGGTGACCAAAGAAATGTATTTGTTTTTATTTACTTTATTTCCCAGCAGGAGAATTGGATCATGCTTTGCTGTTTTTTTTTTTTGCCTTCCTCTGGATCAACTGTGGGTTTTTCCTATGCTTGAACTGGATGGACTTTTGTGTTTTTTTCAGCCAGACTAACTATGTACTTATTAAGGTTACATACACTCACCAACCACTTTATTAGGTACACCTGCTCAATTGCTTGGTAAGGCAAATTACTAATCAGCCAATCACATGGCAGCACCTCAATGCATTTAGGCATCCAGACATGGTGAAGACGACTTGCTGAAGTTCGAACTGAGCATCAGAATGGGGAAGAAATGGAATTTAAGTGACTTTGAACATGGCATGGTTGTTGGTGCCAGACGGGCTGGTCTGAGTATTTCAAAAACTGCTGATCTACTGGGTTTTTCACACACAACCATCTCTAGGGTTTACAGAGAATGGTCAGAAAAAAGAGAAAATATCAAGTGAGTGGCAGTTGTGTTGATGTCAGAAGTCAGAGGAAAATGGGCAGACTGGTTGCTGTGACAAGCAGATGGTAGGGTCAAAATTTGGTGTAAACAACATGAAAGCATGGATCCATCCTGCCTTGTATCAACGGTTCAGGCTGGTGGTGGTGGTGTCATGGTGTGGTGGATCCATCCTGCCTTGTATCAATGGTTCAGGCTGGTGGTGATGGTGCCATGTTGTGGTGGATCCATGCTGCCTTCTATCAATGGTTCAGGCTGGTGGTGGTGGTGTAATGGTGTGGGGGAGATTTTCTTACCACTAGCAAGATGTATCTAAAATAAGTGGCCAGTGAGTGGATATAGCACTATCAATTTATGCAGCCCCTTACATATATATTGAACATTAACATCAGTTCCTAAACCTCAAGGTGCATACAATCTGAGGTCCCTAACTCACATTCATACATACACATACTAGGACCAATTTAGAGAGGAGCTAATTAACCTACCAGTATGTCTTTGGAGTGTGGGAGGAAATCAGAGTGCCCAGAGAAAACCCACACAGGCACAGGGAGAATATGCAAACTAAAATCTCCTAGATTGTAAGCTTGAAAGAGCAGGGCCCTCGAACCCCTCGTGTAGTGTATTGTTACTGTCTTGTCTCATGTTCTGTCCCCCCCGCTACTGTACAGCGCTGAGCAAACCCTTTGGCGCTATATAAATACTGTATAATAATAATAATATCATATATAGGTATGACAGGCATTATGAAAGAGGTATACATTTGAATGGGATTGTAAGGGGAGTATTCCAGAACAAACAATAGTAGGGAGACCAAGGTCTTTAGGGTGTCCTAGGGGAGAGAAGGAATGGGCTGGAGTGCAGTTTAGTGGAAAGAGCTTAAGGCAGAGTCAAGGCACGGAAAGAATCAAAGTCCTTGAGATCCCACCAGCAGGTCCATGAGGAGTGGGTCTGCTCTTGGTTGTTACTGTCAGCTGCCACTAGGGTCTCCATATTCATAATTCCTTTGATTATCTGGTCCTTTCTACAATATGTAAAGGACATGTCAATGTCCAATGGTGGGAAATGGTGACTTGTGGTGATAAGAGACAGTGTCTGAGGATGCCTTTCTTTATTTTGGACCCAGGAATCATCAACAACAGAACCAATGTGGTAGAGGCTGAAATATCTGATATGCACATGTTCATTTTACAGTATGTGGTAAAAACAGCCTCAGGCCAACTTTGTTAGCAGGTACACTGCCCACCACTTTATTTGGGCATTGGGGTGCCACTCTGAATGAATGGCACAGCAATGTGGATCGTGCATTACCATGCACTGTGTGCATTTTACCTTTTCTTGCTACAATGAACATGTATGCAAATCCCTTAGTCAATCAACTCCAACAAATACTTCATCTTATGTCTTACTAGAGCTCAATACCAAATGTGTTCCATAGTGAAATGCCATATCATTATTATTATTATTATACAGGATTTATATAGTGCCAACAGTTTGCTCAGCGCTGTACATTATAAAGGGAGACAGTACACGAGACAGTACAGTCACAATACGATTCAATACATGAGGGGTTCGAGGGCCCTGCTCCTTGGAGCTTACAATCTAGGAGGGAGGGGATAGTGGTACAGGAGGAAATAGCTGTGGGGGGTGGAGTGATATGAAGAGTGGAGGAGTTCAGTAATTAGCTGAGGGCGGGGTAGGCTTCCCTGAAGAGATGGGTTATCAGAGTGCGCCTAAAGGTGAGGAAAGTAGGTGACAGTCTGATGGATTGGGGTAGGGAGTTCCAGAGAATGGGGGAAGCCCTGGAGAAGTCCTGGAGACAGGCATGGGAGGAGGAGACCAGGGAACTAGAGAGTAGGAGGTCTTGTGAGGAGCGGAGAGTACATTTTGGGTGGTATTTGGATACCAGATCGATGATGTAGTTTGGGGCAGTATTATGAACAGCATTATACGTCACTGTTAGCATTTTGAGTTGTATCCGTTGGGCAATCGGAAGCCAGTGGAGGGATTGGCAGAGGGGGGTGGCGGATACAGAGCGGTTAGTAAGGTGGATGAGAATGGCCGCAGCATTCAAAATAGACTGGAGCGGGGATAGCCTGTGGTGGGGTAAGCCGATGAGGAGGGAGTTACAGTAGTCAAGTCGTGATATAATAAGGGAGTGAATGAGTTGCTTAGTGGTTTCTGGGGTCAGGAACGGACGTATTTTGGAGATGTTGGGGAGGTGAAGTCTACATGAGTTTGTCAGCGAATGGACCTGGGGCTGGAAGGACAGATTGGAGTCTAGGATGACACCTAGTACTCTGGCTTGAGGGGAGGGCCTGATGGTGGTGTTGTTGGTCTTGATGGAGCAGTCGGGGGAGGGGGGCGCGGGCTGGGGGGAAGACTAGGAGCTCAGTTTTGGACAGATTTAGTTTGAGGAAGTGAAGTGACATCCAGTCCAATATGTCGCTCAGTCATATGTTGCTCATATCATCCAGCATTCATTACACACATTCCATGAATGTGAAAAGGTTTACCCCAAACACTTAATGCATAACACAACCAACAACCTCAAACAGTTTCCACTGTTATCTGTGCAACCTTTAACAAAAAATAAGTAAATTAAAAAAAATAGAAACTGTGATTTCAGTTCACCTTTATAAAAAAGAATATATATTTTTAAGTCAGAATGTGTGTGCAGTAAATCTTCAATACTGCAACCCCGACTATTCATTCTCAAAGGAAAATGACCCTACAGTCTTTTACATATGAATAACTGCTGTGCCAATGCCCACCTTTATCTGCATTAACCAAAAAAAAGAGAAAAACTTGGGGCCTTGCTGACATTACTTTGCTGGAAAAAAAAGGAATATCTCAGCTCATTGCGAAGAGCAGACTTGGTATTTGTTTGGCCAGCGTAACCTTTGCTGCAGCCCTTTTAGATTAGGTGCAGTACATGGAAAATTGTGCTCTTACTGTACTCCATAAATCATACCTACCAATTTTTCTTTAAAGGGGTATGTAAATATCAGTGTACCAGGTGGGTAAACAACACTAACCTTGTACAAATGGCTTGAAAATTGAAGAAAAGCACATTATTTTGCTGCTGAAATTGCTTTTGAAGCCCAGAACAGGGGCGAGGGTTGGAGAATACAGAGTAATTTCTTTGCTCAGTATATGGAAAATTTGTTGATGATAACCACACTGGACAGTGCGCCGTTGTTTCTCTGTTCTTACAATGATCAAAGATATCATTGCTTTATATTACTTTTCTTGTTGCACATTTAGGATGGCTGTGGATGTCTAGTGATGGCCATTATCTGACAGCTTCAGGACACACGCTCTAACTCGCTCAACTTCGGCTATACTTTTATATATTTTATTATATTGTTATAAAATATTATATTATGGAATGGGCATTGTAAATAAATATTTCTATTCCTTATAGAAACATAGAAGAGTGGAGACCCATATATATACATATATATAAATAATTTGAGTGTGTGTGTGTATATATATATATATATATATATATATATATATAAAAATAAATAAATAGATTAAAATGATTTTTTATATATATATATATATATATATATATATACACACACACATTTATTTATATTAAAAAAAATGTTTTCATCTATTTATTTATTTTTTTATTTCTTTGTCTGAGTATAGATGTTTGTCTCAAGCATATATGAATCCACTTACAGTGGACTGTAATTATATTATTACATTATATTGTGGAATGGTGAAAAAATATTTTTTTTCCTTATAGAAACATAGAAGTGTGGTGCCCCTTTTTTTTAAAGTGTTACTAAACCCAAGACCCTGCATTCACTATATCTGGTCTCCCCGAACCCTGCATTCACTATATCTGGTCTCCCCGGACTCTGCACTCACTATATCTGGTCCCCCCGGACTCTGAATTCACTATATCTGGTCTCCCCGGACCCTGCATTTACTATATCTGGTCTCCCCATACTCTGCATTTACTATATCTGGTCTCCCCGGACCCTGCATTCACTATATCTGGTCTGCCTGGACCCTGTATTCACTATATCTGGTCTCCCCAGACTCTGCACTCACTATATCCGATCTCCCCGGACCCTGCATTCACTATATCTGCTCTCCCAGGACCCTGCATTCACTGTATCCGGTCTCCCCGTACCCTGCATTCACTATATCTGGTCTCCCCGAACCCCGCATTCACTATATCTGGTCTGCCTGGACCCTGTATTCACTATATCTGGTCTCCCCAGACTCTGCACTCACTATATCCGATCTCCCCGGACCCTGCATTCACTATATCTGCTCTCCCAGGACCCTGCATTCACTGTATCCGGTCTCCCCGTACCCTGCATTCACTATATCTGGTCTCCCCGGACCCCGCATTCACTATATCTGGTCTCCCTGGACCCTGCATTCACTATATCTGGTCTCCCCGGACCCTGCATTCACTATATCTGGTCTCCCTGGACCCTGCATTCACTATATCTGGTCTCCCTGGACCCTGCATTCACTATATCTGGTCTTCCAGGACCCTGCATTCACTATATCTGGTCTCCCTGGACCCTGCATTCACTATATCTGGTCTCCCTGGACCCTGCATTTACTATATCTGGTCTCCCACAGTACACAGAACATGGAAATGCAATTATTTTAGTAAATATAAACTGCTAAATACCTTTTATCATCATCATCAGTAGTTAGAGCAGTCTTGTGACTTCAGCAGAGCACTGGTTAAAGTTTGTAGGAGGCGTTTTCTTTCTGCTCTAGGAGGATGTGAAACCCTTGAACCTCTGTCTGTATAGTGCTGATTGGCCCTTTGCTTATCAAATGCACTCTCCCAAGAGAAAAAAAACTTCTCTAGCAATGCACACCAAACTGAGCATGTGCATGCCTACTGTTCAGTCTAGAGATAAGAGGTGGTCGCTTGAAAAAGAGGAGGAACAGAGAAGAAAGGATCAAACAGCATTTTTACACAATGCAGAGTATTAACCCCTTAGGTTCCACAGTGAGTATAACAAGCATGCTTTACTACATATACAGACTGATTTTATTGTTGTGGGTTCAGTAACACTTTAAATATAATATAATATTTATTTTACATACACACATAATGCAAAAATTGGAATAACTAAATTTTTTCTTATTATAAATATTTATTGGCTTTTAGTAGAAGCATTACAAATTATGTTGTCACATGAAAAAGTAAAGAAGTGCAATCCACGAAATGTAGAACAAGATAGAAAAAATTTGTTCGGTAATAAGGCCACAAATAAACGTGCGTTTCAGATATACAGGGTGCACACGTTTGCTATGATGACATTTACACTTCTTTCTACAAATAATACTAAATGTCTCAAAGAAGTAAAGAAGGAGAAAAGAGTAAAGGTGAGTAAAGTATAACCAAAAAAAGAACAACATAACATTAAAAAGGAACCAAAAGAAAAATTTGAAATGAAGTGAAAATCTCAACTGTAAGAGTAATAGAATATTTATCAAGTCAATAATCACCATTGTAAGAATAAAAAGAAGAAGAGTAGAAACTTTTTTGCATGCAAAGGGCTAGAGCAGTGGTTCTCAACCTTCCTAATGCCGCGACCCTTTAATACAGTTCCTGATGTCGTGGTGACCCCTCAACCATAAAATTATTTTCGCTGCTACTTCATAACTGTAATTTTGCTACTATTATGAATCGTAATGTAAATATCTGATATGCAGGATGTATTTTCATTGTTACGCCCTGATTGAAATCAATTGGGAAATCATTATCTTTGTAGGAACTGTTACACTCCAGCCGGACCCTACTACACGTACACCACCAGCTCATATCATATTATATACCCATCTCCATGGTAACTGTGTAGTAATTGTATTCAGAATGATCAGATTATATACCAGAAAGTTATTTTGGAAGTGATTTTTGCTTTCTGTTCCCTTCATGCATACAGAAGCCCCTGGGCCTCCAGCAGTCCTGGTTCTGTCCTCTGCCCTATACACAATATTACATTACTGTCACTCATACCTGCTCCAGGAGCCTTGCCACAGTCCAGGAACACACAATAGGCAGAGCAGGGCACTCCAGCAGTTCAACTCTTTCTCTGTTTGTAAAATTTCCTGTTGGGCCACAACAAAATGGCCGATCTTTTATGGCTTTTTTTGCCTCCTGCGCTACGAGAAAATGGTTGTGTTGGTCCTGCTCTGTCTACGGGTCCTGAAGGATCCAATCACAACGGCAAGCACATCATGTGGAATGCGCGGATCCGCCAGCAGAGGATGCGGGTTGGCCGTTTTTTTCCCCCCTGTTCTCTGTGGTGGCTCTGTCTCACTTGGATATGATAGGGCGGGGTTTGAGGTAGGAGGCTTTGTGATAATATGCTCATGAATATTAATGAGTAAGGAGGATTTAGACTCCTATGTGGGCATATCTGCATGTGAGCGGACCCGCCTGGAGACGGATAGAGGAGCGGTGTCTGGGTTCCTAAAACCATCAGAAATATGTGTTTTACGATGGTCTTAGGCGACCCCTGTGAACGGGTCATTCAACCCCCAAAGGGGTCGCGACCAACCGGTTGAGAACCGCTGGGCTAGAGGATGGTGGATATTAGGTACTGCTGGATGCAGCCCAGCAGTTGCATTCTTTCATAAAGTTAGGGAATGGGCATAACGTTTTTATTACCTTAGTCTATGAATAAGTCTCACCCACAGGGCTTATTCATAGACTAAGTCCTGTGGATGCTGTGGGCAGGGCAAAACACATCAGGGGGTGTGGCCTGGGAGGAGCCTAGGCTAAGACTGCTTTCCATCTACTTACCCAGTACATAGGCTGCTTGGGAGAGCAGCGTCTCTGAGTCATACTTTGTACAGCAGGCTAGGATGGGCATTTAGATGCTGGCACCCAGGAGTAGTGTGTTGAGTAGATGCAGTGCGGTGTATTGAAGAAATGGTAAAACAGTACAAAAAGGCCCGGCAGGGGGGCTACAAGACCGGGGCACTTACAACAGTTCAGAGCAGAGACAGCGAAGAGTAGATCCCAAGCTGCCAATAGCTTCTGCCACGAGAAGCGGAGAGTGGTCTGGCTGGTCCAACCCACAGAGGAAACTTCTTCAGAAGGTAGACGTACTCACTACTCTTTCTCTACTCCATTGTCTACCCTGTCTGTCCCCACCCTAGTCACTCGCATAAAGCACGCCAAAATCCAGGGACTTAAAAAGACTTTGTTTGACCCAAGATGACCACCAGGGTCTCCTGGATCCAATGCATCCAATAGGATCAAAAAGAAACCCAGTTTCTCTCGACTTCTTCCCCCAGCTCCATCGGCGCTACTATTGAAGCCATCTGCATGCTGGAACCCCTTTTTATAATGCAAACAAAATATAGTAAACAATGATCCTTCCCTTAGTGGCCGGAGTCAATCTGGTCCCCTCACAGAAAGAGATGATGATGACAGAAGTGTCCAGTACTCTCAAAATGTTCAATATTGTCTCTGTATAACCAAAGATCAGACGTTATATATCCATCAAACTGAACGTATCATTTTGAGAGCGCTAGTTGAAAATATATTTGTCACCTGCTTTTAGGCGGGTCACTGAAGTGGGTTGAGTAGGCACTTGGAGCAGCACTCTAAGAAACTACAACTGTCTTGTCTTTGATGCCTCCTGATGACCTCAGTACGACGAAATGTACATCGAGGTGAAGCTACAGGAAGTGATGGTGCAGTAATCTGGAAGTGGTGAGACAAGCTTGTATTGTGGAGTGGCCTGAGCAATGAGAGGCAGAGCGGACCGGGTATGAGATTAAGCGTTTAAACCAGGGCGGACTGACAACTCATGGGGCCCCCTGGGCAATAGGGGATCATGGGGCCCCTGTGTCCTTGCCCAAACTCAAAAAAGTCTATAAAAAAGGTACCAGGGTCATCTCATGGGGCCCCCTACTGACCCCGGGCCCTCGGGCAGTGCCCGAGTTTCCAAATGGTCAGTCCGCCCCTGGTTTAAACCCATGTGCAGAGCCTAACGCACTGTTAAATGTGAGTGGGATACCCAATGGTTTTAATGTTTGTCATGTGAGTTTAATAAAGGGTATTTTACACTTTTGGAGTCTCTTATTCCTTCCTAAATATATGATACCCTTGGCGAAGTAATCAGTGAGGATCATAGTGGAGTGACCTACTGGAGAGGGGATCCTATATATACAAACAAAAGAAAAATTCCCAGCTCTAACTTGCCAGCCAGCCTGCAAACAAACCGAATTAACCTCCCTAGCGGTCTGATTATGTCAGTATTTCTGTGCTCAAAGCGGTACATTTTTTTGCATGAAAATATGTATTTTTTTTATTGTAGGCCTGTAATTTTTAGGAATAACTCACTGAAATCTGTCCAAAATCTGTCTAGTAAACATCTAGGGTATGTTAAAATTTGAAAAACGAAATCATAAATTATAATTTAATAAATAATCATAAAAAATAATAATATAATAATAATAAATTTAATTCAATAATATAATCAAACCAAAAACATTGAAATTTGAAATATAGCTCCAAGTTCGCACATCACTGAGCAAAGTCCCAAAATTGTTTTCAGTGTCTGATGATGAATTTCCCCCACGAATCTTATCACTCAATTCTGCAAGTGGTTCTGATTTACTATCGCTGTTCTCTAGCCGGTCTAAAATCGCTCTTGACCTAAAGGGACGCTTTTTGGACGCCATGGACGTCTCTCAGTTTCCTGGCAGAAAGAACAGTAAAAATGCAGGCAGGGCGCCGGACAAAGCACTCGGGACAAAATGTATGTGAAATGGGTTGATACAGGAATGTTATACTATGTGATTTTAGTGTATTTAGTGAATGTCACTTTTTGTCATTTTCAAATTTCCCGCCGTTCCGTCCCCGTACATCCCGACGCCGCAGGGGACGGAACCCAGAAGACAGATACCGGCATCCGCCGGAGGACATTACAGAGGACACTGCAGGAGGGACATCGCGAGAGCGCAGGACAAGGTAAGAGAAGAACAGATCCTGGAGCAGCGCTGCAGTGTATTCCTGAGTGTAGCTCGGGGTTACCGCTTGTGGTGCTGAAACTTTACCCCGAGCTACACTCGTGAATACCTCCAGGGGGGTTAACCTGTCTAACAGTATGCGTTAAAAACAGGGGTTTATTTAGCACACATTTGCAAACACATGCGCAAGCTACAGAGCCTTGTTACGGCACCCCGATATTCTGTAGTTCCTAACTCTCCAATTTTAAGAGCCCCCATAGTAGAGGCACATGTATTTAATGGATAGACCAAGTGCAGATGAACGTGGAATTGCATGAAGCACTTTATTTCCACAGTAGAGAAGTTATATACCATCACACCTTTTTGTGGAGGAACTGTTGCACTATATGGACAAATGTATTAATTTGAAGAATATATATGAAGCACTTTATATATTAAAGGAGTCACAAGTTTACATATTAGTAAATACACCTGTATAATAGTTGTTTGCACTTTATATAATTACTGGTAAGTAAGCGCTGTATATTGTGGGTGATATTTGTCTTGTATAGTGGCATCAATCAAAGGCCAGAAGTCACTATAGAACAGGGGTCCTCAAACAACGGCCCGCGGGCCACATGCGGCCGCCGAGGACATTTATCCAGCCCGCCGGGCAAGGGCGTATCTGCCGCGAGGCAAGGGACTAGGGTTTGGCAGGTCGGGAGAGCTCGGCAGGGCTCGGGCGGAAGGCAGGAGGGCGGGATCAGCAATTCTAGAACAGGGGAAGGTGGGCTCGGCTTATGAACCCGCACCACTCACCTGGCCTCTCTGCAGCCAGCCGGCCATCTATTCTGATCAGTGCATGCAACTGTCATGGCCGGGGGGCAGAGCCTAGAGCTGACCATGAAGAGGGGGAGCAAAAGAGGAGACTCCATCGCTGCATGTTGGGTATCATGGCCACGGACCCTAGATAAGTGCAATAGATGATCAATATCCTCCCTCTCTCTTTCCCCCCTCTCTCCTCTCTCCCTCTCCCTCCCCCCTCCTCTCCCCCCCCTTCCTCTCTCCCCCCTCCTCTCTCTCTCTCTCTCTCTCCCCCCTCCTCTCTCTTTCCCCCCTCCTCTCGCTCTCCCCCCCCTCTCCCTCCCCCCCCTCTCCCCCCCTCTCTCTCTCTCTCTCCTCTCTCTCTCCCCTCCTTATCTCTCCACCCCCCCTTCTCTCTTTACATTGTACACAGATCTGCCCCAACAAGGTGTCCTGCATTTACCGTATATTTTGCTCCATAAGAGACACTTGGGGGGAAATGTCTGTGCGTCTCATGGAGCAGCCGGCTCAGTATTCCCGCCGCCGTTGTATGTCCGCAGTCTCTGGTCATCTCCTGTACTGTGTCCGCAGTCTCTGGTCATCTCCTGTACTGTGTCCGCAGTCTCTGGTCATCTCCTGTACTGTGTCCGCAGTCTCTGGTCATCTCCTGTACTGTGTCCGCAGTCTCTGGTCATCTCCTGTACTGTGTCCGCAGTCTCTGGTCATCTTCTGTACTGTCCACAGTCTCTGTTCATCTCCTGTACTGTGTCCGCAGTCTCTGGTCATCTCCTGTACTGTGTCCGCAGTCTCTGGTCATCTCCTGTACTGTGTTCGCAGTCTCTGGTCATCTCCTGTACTGTGTCTGCAGTCTCTGGTCATTCCCTGTACTATATCCGCAGTCTTTGGTCATCTCATGTACTATGTCAGCAGTCTCTGGTCATCTCCTGTACTGTGTCCACAGTCTGTGGTCATCTCCTGTACTGTGTCTGCAGTCTGTGGTCATCTCCTGTACTGTGTCTGCAGTCTCTGGTCATCTCCTGTACTGTGTCCGCAGTCTCTGGTCATCTCCTGTACTATGTCCGCAGTCTCTGGTCATCTCCTGTACTATGTCCGCAGTCTCTGGTCATCTCTTGTACTGTGTCCGCAGTCTCTGGTCATCTCCTGTACTGTGTTCGCAGTCTCTGGTCATCTCCTGTACTGTGTCCGGCAGTCTCTGGTCATCTCCTGTACTGTGTCCGCAGTCTCTGATCATCTCCTGTACTATGTCCACAGTCTCTGGTCATCTCATGTACTATGTCCGCAGTCTCTGGTCATCTCCTGTACTGTGTCCGCAGTCTCTGGTCATCTCCTGTACTGTGTCCGCAGTCTCTGGTCATCTCCTGTACTGTGTCCGCAGTCTCTGATCATCTCCTGTACTATGTCCACAGTCTCTGGTCATCTCATGTACTATGTCCGCAGTCTCTGGTCATCTCTTGTACTGTGTCCGCAGTCTCTGGTCATCTCCTGTACTGTGTTCGCAGTCTCTTGTCATCTCCTGTACTGTGTCCGCAGTCTCTGGTCATCTCCTGTACTGTGTCCGCAGTCTCTGGTCATCTCCTGTACTGTGTCCGCAGTCTCTGGTCATCTCCCGTACTGTGTCCGCATTTGTTCATAGTTTTTTTTTTAAACTATAGTCCGGCCCTCCAACGCTCTGAGGGACAGTGAACTGGCCCCCTGTTTAAAAAGTTTGAGGACCCCTGCTATAGAAGAACTCTCTTCCCTTTACTTCTCACCCATTCAAGCACTTTTAAATACAAAAATGTTTCCAGTTTTCATGGGAAAGTATTCCCTTACAATAACAGAGGAATGGATACGACTGCTTGTCATATCTGTGTGTGCAAAAAGAAAAAAATTGTGAATCAGGTGAATTTGGTCATATGGAAACGTGTATTCCTGTAGTGAATCAGGTTGTACGCATCCTTTGTTGCAGGCAACAATTGGTCACCCTCAGTTTGACAACTGTGAAATAATAATTGCTGCTGAAGTGTTTACAGTTATTACTGCGGATTTCCCATATGTTATTCTTTTACCGTTTGAATGGATGATAACAGGTTGTGTTTGTTTCTGGCTGTATTCTTATCATTTTAACTTAATTAAAATAATATGACGAATTGGTTTGTTTAAAGACATGTAACTGATATTACCTTAAACAACAGCTCTGGTGCGCCCACAACTCCAGCATTTACAATTAAGGTGGACCTATCATTAAAATGTAAGCTTCCTATAACCAATAGGGCACAAGTCAGCATTGCCAATTCACATTATTGTTTTGGGTAAATAAATAATCAATTCTCGCAATGATTAAAAAACAAAAACACTACTGCACCCTGCCTAGGCAGCTTAGGTCACATGGTCTCTAGCTAGCCTGGGTTTAATGCATTAAACCCATCCTCTCCATCACCACTAACAACGCCACCATCTCTCCCACCCCACATGCCAAAGTCCTGGGTGTCACCCTGGACTCCCACCTCTCCTTCCTACCCCACATCCAACTGCTATCTAGATCTTGCAGGCTCCACCTCCGCAACATCTCCAAGATACGCACATTCCTCACCCCAGACACCACCAAACAACTTGTACACTCCCTCATCATCTCACGCCTGGATTATTGCAATTCCCTTCTCACTGGCCTACCCAAACGAACGCTATCCCCACTCCAGTCGATCCTAAACTCAGCGGCCAGACTCATCCACCTCACCAAGCGCTCCACATCTGCCTCCCCCCTCTGCCAATCCCTTCATTGGCTCCCGATTGCCCAATGCATCAAGTTCAAGCTGCTAACCCTGACCTACAAGGCCATTCACAACGCCGCCCTGAACTACATAACTGACCTGATACCCAGATACTACCCTACCCGTGCCCTCCGCTCCTCACAGGACCTCCTGCTCTCTAGCTCCCTGGTCTTCTCCTCCCACGCCCGATTGCAGGACTTCTCTAGGACTTCCCCCATCCTCTGGAACTCCCTACCCCAATCCATCAGAATGTCACCTACCCTCCTCACCTTCAGGCGCACCCTGAAAACCCTCCTCTTCAGGGAAGTCTACCCCAACCTCACCTAACACCCGACCTCACCTAACAACTAACCTCCTTCACGCCACCCACCACTCCATCCCCCACAGCCATCTCCTCCTGTGCCACCTTCCCCTCCCTCCTAGATTGTAAGCTCGAAAGAGCAGGGCCCTCGAACCCCTCGTGCAGTGTATTGTTACTGTCTTGTCTCATGTTATGTCCCCCTGCTACTGTACAGCGCTGAGCATACCCTTTGGCGCTATATAAATACTGTATAATAATAATTAAAGCAGAACTTCAACCTAAAACAGAACTTGTATTCCCACCTTCTCCCCTCCTCCAACGCTTTTGGACATTTTTTTTGTTTTGGGGGGGAGCGAGTACCTGGTTTTGTAGGTATCGGCTCCCACTTCTGGTTGGATCGCCTAAGCGATTCCACCGGAGGTTTAATACCCCCCACGCCCCCACACCAATACATTTTTGAGACATGTCACAGGTCCTAGGAGACTGCAGGACCATTCACACAGAGCAGCATGGCTCGATGGTTGTAAAGCCACAAGGAGTAACTGCCATCTACCCACAGTTAACATGTTGGCACCGGGGACCAGAAGACTTTTGTTCAAGAACCAGCTAGATTGAGGACAGTGTTGGATCCCTGGACAGCAGCTACAGTATTTGACTGAATATCCTCTTTACTGATTGGTGAATTTGGCTCACAGTGCGGTAAACAATCAATAGTCTACGGGGGGGAAATCCTGCAGGTACATTCTGACCATTGCTAGGGCTAGTAGCCAAACTAATAAAAGATGATAGAGCGAGCGCTTCAGAATATAGTATCAAAAAGCAGCTTGCATAAGATTAACCCCTAAAATCCTAAACATAAATAATATAAAACATGCAGCGCTCTTAATATATAATATAATGCCACAACAACCACTCACAGGGCAGCCCATTCAAGTGAATGGGTGCCCTATACACAACTCGCAGAAATGCCTGTAAATTGCTAAATATAAATTGTGAGCATGACCACACAATCCTGATATATGAAATGTAAATGAGGCCTCAAATAACATGCCTAAGGCATGCCTTAAAACTGTTCATGGTGTTATGGAACAGTAACATTTTTTACAGACAGTCTCAGCAACAGTATACAGTGGTAGCCCATATTTAACTGTAGATATGTGTTTTTAGTTTTATTTTTCAATTAGATTGTCTTACATACAGCAAGACCCCAGGTAGTTGTAGCAATGACATGCATATTGGTCAAACACTATAAGACCCAACTTGACCAGAGGATGAAACTTGTACAGTAGTTCCCTGTGGCAGCCCTTGCTCTCACTGATACAAAACTGTCCTGACACAAATAGCAAGGCTAGTCCTAAATTTACTAGCAACAAATAGCAAAGACTTTACTACAGGAAACAAAATCTAAGTAGAAGCTAAATGTAACTTACAATCAGAAGTATGTGTCCTTTGATGCCTCTTCTTTTAGATGAAACACTCCTCCCTCCATGGCCTCCCACCTCCACTGCCATGATCATCTTGCACCATTCATAGAAAATATGTGCTAGAGAAGGCTTGCCCATAGTGCAGACAGTGTTTCCAGGCACATACATGTGCGCATGTGGAGGCTGGCAACTGGCTGGATAGGTGTGCACAGACATGCATATATGTGAGCTCACGTGTGCTCTAATGCCCAGGCATGTGCCTGTCATCAATACTGATGCCAAACGGGCTAGTTAAACAAGTCTAAAGCACTGGCTTATTGCTGTTTGGTCTACCGTGTTCTGTGTGATTTATTGCCTGATTCCTGTGTCTGACCTCTGATCCTGACCTCGCTCACCTTCAACCACGCTTGTTTGCTACCTGCCCTTACCTCGGCTTGTCCCCAAATGCAACACTTGTTTGCTACCTGCCCTTACCTCGGCTTGTCCCCAAATTCCACACTTGTTTGCTACCTGCCCTTACCTCGGCTTCTCCCCAAATTCCACACTTGTTTGCTACTTGCCCTTACCTCGGCTTGTCCCCAAATTCCACACTTGTTTGCTACCTGCCCTTACCTCGGCTTGTCCCCAAATTCCACACTTGTTTGCTACCTGCCCTTACCTCGGCTTCTCCCCAAATTCGGCATCGGCCTTCTGCTCTTGCCTGATCTGTTGCTGACCCTGGCCTGTGACCTGATTATTCTTCTGCCTGCCACCTATGCCTGATCTGACTGTCTGTTACCGACCCGACTTATCTGCACCAGTCCAGTGGCCTTTTCTTGCTGCCAAGCCTCTGCAGCCTGTTGCCAACCAGCTCTTCACCTGCAAGCCTGCATCGCCTGCTGTGCCAGTCTGCTATCAGCTGCTTCTATCTCCTGGCTTCCTACCAGTGAAGTGTTGGCTACCACCAGTGCAGACTACTGGACTCATTACAGGCTCTCATAGCTCACCGTGCTCTCGTGGCCACTGTTCCACTACTGATCCGGAGCTGTAAGAGAGACCTTCTTCTTCACCTCAGGCTCAATAACCAGGTTTGTGACACTGTACTACAGCTTCTTTAACCACCTCCTGCCCGCCATATAGTAATATGATGGGCGCAAGGTGGTTCTCTCGTTCTGGGAGGACGTCATATGACGGCGATCAGCGGTGCGCTGTGTCCTTCGTACACAGCGGATCACTGATCACGAAAAGAGCCGAAGATGTCGGCTCGGTCACGTGATCAGCTGTGTCCAATCACAGCTGATCACATGTAAACAGGGAAATGCCGGTTATCGGCATTTCTCTCCTCTCGAGCTGTCGAGCTGACAGCTCGAGAGGAGAGGAGAGCTGGTAATCGGCTTTCCACGGAGGGGACATGTACACGGATCATCAGGGCACTGATGATCAGTGTGCCCTGATGATCAGTGTGGCCGCAGCAGTGCCACCTGTCAGTGTCCATCAGTGCCTCGTGCCAGTGCCCATCAGTGCCACATCAATGCCACATATCAGTGCCCATCTGAGCAGCCTTTCAGTGTCACTCATCAGTGCCAGTCAGTGCCACCTATCAGTGCTGCCAATCAGTGCCACCTGTCAGTGCCGCCTATCAGTGCCAGTCAGTGCCGCCTATTAGGAAGGGGGTATAAGTGCCCTGCAGGCTAGTGGTTAAAATAGAAAGCAACCTATGAATGGAGGACAGGTGGATAATTGATAGGTCTGGCCCTTCCACTCATAGATACTCTTTCATTCATAGAAATTTAGTACAGCTTCTGTGAATGAAGCAGCTGGAAGGAAAGGGTAGACATGGTCAGGCTCCCTTAATGACAGCTTGTGACAGCTTCCAGTGCAGCGGGGCTGGGGGGCATGGACAGAGAAAGATTTCTTGTAATAGAAGAGGCATCAGCATAAGGGACATATGCTACTGACTGCAAGTTATATCCCTTTTTCTGATTTTTGTCTTTTTATTTAAGCTGCACATAGGCTTTAAGATACTGTAGTGTATATAGTGGTGTAAAATTGGTCAACAGCAACACAGGTTTAATCAGGGATAATATTAGGCTACCAGATACAAAGAGTGTAGGCAGACTTTTACTACGAGAATTAAGAGACGGTAAATAATATAGTAGTGCAACTTGGCTAAGAGTTAGCAATCAGAAATAAAGTACCGTTTCCTAACTGACCCTAATATATGCAGTTTGTCAGCTTTCCATATGCTTTACCTGCAACAGATTTCAATTATATCCACACAATGGTTCACCTTGAACCCATAGTAGTGGCGAACACAAGCCTCATCCTTACTGGCTACAGGTCATTACTGCAGTTGACTCCGACTAGACAAAGAAACAGAGTTGTTGATACATTATCACGCACAGCAGTACCTTGGGCTAACAATGAAGTACGATGTTGAATACATGTTTACTATTTTACCTGCCTTTGTTACCTCTTCCCATCAAGGCTGCTCTTGGAATAATTAATAAGTCAACAAATCTATTTAAACAACATTATTCCGCTACAAACATTTAAAGGATAAGTTCATCTTTCATAACATGTTACATGTTACACCCATATTCAGGGAATAACATGTAACATGTTATGAATGCATGGCCCAGCTCCCCCACTTTGACAGATAGCGAGGGACCTTTCCCTCCACTTGCCATCAATTTTTTAAAAAACGTACCCGTCCAATCACGTCACTCATTCACTGTGTTCTGTGAATGAGAAGCTTCAAGTCCCTACAGCCTTGGCGGCTGTTGGCTTGTAGTTCTCAGTGAACTGAAAATGGTTTCCAAAGTGAGCAAAATCCTCTCTTGTATTAGGAGAAGTATAGACTCTAGAGAGAGAGATATCATTTCCCCCGGTACAAATCATAAGACCTCATCTGGAATATGCAGTTCAGTTTTGGGCAGCAATTCACAAAAAGAACATTGGGGAACTGGAGAAAGTACAGAGAAGGGCAACCAAACTGATACGAGGCATGGAGGAGATCAGCTGAGGAAAGATTAGAGGAACTGAATTTATTCTCTCTTGAGAAGAGGAGATTAAGGAGGGATATGATCTCCATGTATAATATATAAGGGGGATATGATCTCCATGTATAATACATAAGGGGGGATATGATCACCATGTATAATACATAAGGGGGGATATGATCTCCATGTATAATACATAAGGGGGATATGATCTCCATGTATAATACATAAGGGGGGATATGATCACCATGTATAATACATAAGGGGGGATATGATCACCATGTATAATACATAAGGGGGGATATGATCACCATGTATAATACATAAGGGGGGGATATGATGTCCTTGTATAATACATAAGGGGGGATATGATCTTCATATATAATACATAAGGGGGATACGATCTCCATGTATAATACATAAGGGGGGATATGATCACCATGTATAATACATAAGGGGGGATATGATCTCCATGTATAATACATAAGGGGGGATATGATCTCCATGTATAATACATAAGGGGGGATATGATCTCCATGTATAATACATAAGGGGGATATGATCACCATGTATAATACATAAGGGGGGATATGATCTCCATGTATAATACATAAGGGGGGATATGATCTCCATGTATAATACATAAGGGGGGATATGATCTCCATGTATAATACATAAGGGGGATATGATCTCCATGTATAAATACATCAGTGGTTCATATAGTGAACTCGGTGTAGAGTTATTCACCCTGAGGTCATCACAGAGGACAAGGGGGCACTCTTTACATCTGGAGGAAAAGAGATTTAATCTCCAAATACGGAAAGGTTTCTTCACAGTAAGAGCTGTGAAAATGTGGAATAGACTCCCTCAAGAGTTGGTTCTGGCCATCTAAGTGGATTGATTTAAAGAAGGCCTGGATTCTTTCTTAGATACACAGAATATAACTGGATACTAACATTTATAGGTAAAGTTGATCCAGGGAATATCTGATTGCCTCTCGGGGGATCAGGAAGGAATTTTTTCCCCTGCAGGAGCGAATAGGATAATGCTTTGCTGGGTTTTTTGACTTCCTCTGGATCAACTGTGGGTGTAGGATTATAACTTTTTTTTTTTTATGGTTAAGCTGGATGGACTTTTTTCGGTCTGACTAACTATGTAACTAGCACAGCTCTGTGAAGCGCCGGGGTAGTTCATTGGGTTTTCCTGTAAGTACTGTATTTTTCGCTCCATAAGACGCACCTGACCATAAGACGCACCTAGGTTTTAGAGGTGACAAACAAGAAAAAAAATATTCTGAACCAATGGACTGCAGACAGTACAGGAGATGACCAGAGACTGCGGACATAGTACAGGAGATGACCAGAGACTGCAGACACAGTACAGGAGATGACCAGAGACTGCGGACACAGTACAGGAGATGACCAGAGACTGCGGACATAGTACAGGAGATGACCAGAGACTGCGGACATAGTACAGGAGATGACCAGAGACTGCGGACACAGTACAGGAGATGACCAGAGACTGCGGACACAGTACAGGAGATGACCAGAGACTGCGGACACAGTACAGGAGATGACCAGAGACTGCGGACACAGTTCAGGAGATGACCAGAGACTGCGGACACAGTACAGGAGATGACCAGAGACTGCGGACATAGTACAGGAGATGACCAGAGACTGCGGACACAGTACAGGAGATGACCAGAGACTGCGGACACAGTACAGGAGATGACCAGAGACTGCGGCCAGTTCGACTTGAACACCAAGCCCAACACTACCACTCTTGGACAGGTATCTATATGAACACAATATACAGGGATTGGGGTAATGTTTTTGACATGAACACACCCACACAGGTTGAACTGGATGGACTGGTGTTTTTATTCTACTTTACCAACTATGTAACTATGTATTTTTTGTATAAAGGTGAACTTATTCTTTAAAGATTCATATTCCTGACATGTCTGTTGTACCATTTGCTTGTATTAAAAAGTATCCTGTTCTCTTTGCATTACCTGGTATTCCTGGCAATCGTTTGTGCTTTCTTATTTCAAACTGACCCTGCTAATCATGGAAGCACATCATTCATTGGCTGCCCTAGCCTGCCTATCCTTCAATGGCCAACACTTGTGCTGACATGCCCCCTGCACAGCAATTCACTGGCAAGATCAGTGTCCTCTGTTTCTCCACTGACATCTTTCTCAGACCCTATGTAACTGATAACAGATTATAAAAAATGGGTGTATATATATATATATATATATATATATATAGTTGAGTTGGCCCACCCTTTGCAGCTATAACAGCTTCAACTCTTCTGGAAAGGCCGTCCACAAGGTTTAGGAGGGTGTCTATGGGAAGGTTTGACCATTCTTCTAGAAGCGCATTTGTGAGGTCAGGCAGTGATGTCGGCCGAAAAGACCTGGCTCACAGTCTCTACTCTAATTCATTTCAAAGTTCAGGATTCTGTGCTGGGTAGTCAAGTTCCTCCACCCCAAACTCCCTCATCCATGTCTTTATGGACCTTGCTTTGTGCAGTGGTGCACAGTCATGTTGGAACAGGAAGGGGCCATCCCCAACCTGTTCCCACAAAGTTGGGATCATGAAAATGTCCAAAATGTCTTTTTAAGAGTTCCCTTCACTGGAACTAAGGGGCCAAGTCCAGCCCCTGAAAAACAACCCCACACCATAATCCCCCCTCCACCAAACTGTACACTTGGAACAATGCAGTCAGGCAAGAACCGTTCTCCTGGCAACCGCGAAACTCAGACACATTCATCGGACTGCCAGACAAAGAAGCGTAATTTGTAACTATAGAGAACGTGTCTCCACTGCTCTAGAGTCCAGTGGTGGCATGCTTTACACCACTGCATGCGACGCTTTGCATTGCACTTGGTGATGTAAGGCTTGTATGCAGCTGCTCGGCCATGGAAACCCATTCCATGAAGTTCTCTACACACTGTTGTTGTGCTAATCTGAAGGCCACATGAAGTTTGAAGGTCTTCGCTGCAAACATTTGGTGACTTCTGGTATGAAACATTTCCCATAAGATATAGGTTATAGGGGAGAGCAGTTCACCAACAAAAGAGACATGGTGGAGGCAATAGTGAATCACTCTCTCCCCTCATTACAGTCAATACATTTAATTGAGCTGGACTTGGTAGACAACGGATGAAAACCTCATACCTTACCATAAAGTAATATTAACTAGAAACAACCAAAAAGTTCAAACTCCTAAGGAGTAGTAAAATTTTTTGTTTTTTTATAATAAATATATAAAATACTTTTACAATGGTGTGTGTGTGTTTTATTTACTAGTTGTTGTTTTTTTTTTTGGGGGGGGGCTTTCATGTAGTCATTCCCCTGGGAGTGGGGCTGATATCTAGGGTCCCTGAATTTTAAAACTCATAGACCCCCACATGCATCAGACCAGGGATGTAGGGACAATGCCCTTGTCCCCGTCAACCTAGGGAAAATGAGCCTTACTGGGGACCCTCCTGGCAAGTTACCCCTGCCTTGTTGAAGGCCCCTCCCTCACTGACCCTTCATTTCCTGGCCAGCTAGGTCCCATGCTTGGATAACAGTCTGGTATAAATTTTGTGGATTAATGATTATGGATTTTGTGTGGACCCTATGCCATTTTTTTGTGTGGAGGTCCCTCTTATATATCCATACCAGACTTTTGTCCAAGATATGGGTCTGGTATGGATTTTTAAGGCTGATCCCATGCAAGAAAACAAAACAAAACAAAATGGCACATCTCTGCAGGCAAGTCGCGCTGATGGCGACAAGAACCTCATCCTCACATCTCTGGCCTGGTGAATTTGCATGTCTGCTGGGTTGGGGGCTTTTTGGAATCTGAAGACTCCTTTAAATTAAGGAAGTCACCAGATATCCACCGCTCACGTAAATGAATATGGAGTGCATGGTACCCCTTGTTCTCCACAGAAAAAAAAAGTTTAAATAGTAGATAAACCCAACACACCATTGAAAAAGAACATTATGAAAAAAAGCATATCCCACAATATAAATCCAATGTCAATCCCATCATTCAGTGATTTATATCCATCTCCAATCTCAATGAATGATGCCAGCCAATCTGCCGACACAAACCCATACATGCCAATCCTATCCCATTGGACTCTCACTGCAAATGACAGCTCCCCTGCAGGCGGATTAATGTCAACACACCAGCCGGGGATGCTGGGTTATGTCATTGGTCAATTAAAATCATGACCATACTTAGTCAGTGACATCACCTGGGATGCCTGCTGGCATGTGTACAAATTAAAACCATCAAGCAAGCCGGCTGCTGGGAGCTGTCATTTAGTGCTGGTAGTAATACCCAGGGATGGACTGACCATTTGGAAACTCAGGCGCTGCCGGAGGGCCCGGGGTCAGTAGGGGGCCCCATGAGATGCCCCTGGTACCATTTTTCATAGGCTTTTTTGAGTTTGGGCAAGGACACAGGGGCCCCATGACCCCCTATTGCCCGGGGGCCCCATGAGTTGTCAGTCCGCCCCTGGTAATACCGCTGCTAAATTAATGACTTCCGCCCATGGCAGGAAGAGGTTCAGATGGGCAGAGAAACTTGCCCTAGCTGGCCAATTAATTTGCCCAATTAGTGAACTGCTAACAGCTCAAGTTCATGTCAAACGTATTGTTGGTTTGAACCTGAAGTTCATCCCTATTCACTAAGGATGTCCATATATGGATCAAAATTTGGCTGGTTCAGGCTGTCTGGCTTTTCCAGGATGATCAGTGCCACCACTTATGGCTGTCATCACCAGATGAAAATAAAAAAACAAAGCCTAAAAAATAGATCTAATGCAGCCACTAAATCTAATGATTGGTAAGTTGCAATATAATAAATGTCCGCTTTTGGGTTTTAAATGGCTTTAAGTAATGGATGTGTATTGATCATTTTTTTAAAATAAGGCTATCGTTTAATATCATTTTAACTTCAATAAGATTCTATGATGGGCAACATAAGATTCTATGATTCTATGATGGGCACCAATGTTGCCTCAAATGTATTTTTCGCTCCATAAGACGCACCTAGGTTTGAGAGGAGGAAAATAAGGAAAAAAATATTCTGAACCAATGGACTGCAGACATACTACAGGAAATGACCAGAGACTGCGGACACAGTACAGGAGATGACCAGAGACTACAGACATAGTACAGGAGATGACCAGAGACTGCAGACATAGTACAGGAGATGACCAGGGACTGCAGACATAGTACAGGAGATGACCAGAGACTGCAGACATATTGCAGGAAATGACCAGAGACTGCAGACATAGTACAGGAGATGACCAGAGACTGCGGACACAGTACAGGAGATGAACAGAGACTGCGGACACAGTACAGGAGATGACCAGAGACTGCGGACACAGTACAGGAGATGACCAGAGACTGCGGACACAGTACAGGAGATGACCAGAGACTGCGGACACAGTACAGGAGATGACCAGAGACTGCAGACAGTACAGGAGATGACCAGAGACTGTGGACACAGTACAGGAGATGATCAGAGACTGCGGACAGTACAGGAGAAGACCAGAGACTGCGGACATAGTACAGGAGATGACCAGAGACTGCAGACAGTACAGGAGATGACCAGAGACTGCGGACACAGTACAGGAGATGACCAGAGACTGCGGACACAGTACAGGAGATGACCAGAGACTGCGAACATAGTACAGGAGAAGACCAGAGACTGCAGATACAGTACAGGAGAAGACCAGAGACTGCAGACAGTACAGGAGATGACCAGAGACTGCGGACACAGTACAGGAGATGACCAGAGACTGCGGACACAGTACAGGAGATGACCAGAGACTGCAGACATATTGCAGGAAATGACCAGAGACTGCAGACATAGTACAGGAGATGACCAGAGACTGCGGACACAGTACAGGAGATGACCAGAGACTGCGGACACAGTACAGGAGATGACCAGAGACTGCGGACACAGTACAGGAGATGACCAGAGACTGCGGACACAGTACAGGAGATGACCAGAGACTGCAGACAGTACAGGAGATGACCAGAGACTGCGGACACAGTACAGGAGATGACCAGAGACTGCGGACAGTACAGGAGAAGACCAGAGACTGCGGACATAGTACAGGAGATGACCAGAGACTGCAGACAGTACAGGAGATGACCAGAGACTGCGGACACAGTACAGGAGATGACCAGAGACTGCGGACACAGTACAGGAGATGACCAGAGACTGCGAACATAGTACAGGAGAAGACCAGAGACTGCAGACAGTACAGGAGAAGACCAGAGACTGCAGACAGTACAGGAGAAGACCAGAGACTGCGGACACAGTACAGGAGATGACCAGAGACTGCGGACACAGTACAGGAGATGACCAGAGACTGCGGACACAGTACAGGAGTAGACCAGAGACTGCGGACACAGTACAGGAGATGACCAGAGACTGCGGACACAGTACAGGAGATGACCAGAGACTGCGGACACAGTAAAGGAGATGACCAGAGACTGCGGACATAGTACAGGAGATGACCAGAGACTGTGGACACAGTACAGGAGATGACCAGAGACTGCGGACACAGTACAGGAGATGACCAGAGACTGCGGACACAGTACAGGAGATGACCAGAGACTGTGGACACAGTACAGGAAATGACCAGAGACTGCGGACACAGTACAGGAGATGACCAGAGACTGCGGACAGTATAGGAGAAGACCAGAGACTGCAGACAGTACAGGAGATGACCAGAGACTGCAGATACCGTACAGGAGATGACCAGAGACTGCAGATACAGTACATGAGATGACCAGAGACTGCAGATACAGTACAGGAGATGACCAGAGACTGCAGATACAGTACAGGAGATGACCAGAGACTGCAGATACAGTACAGGAGATGACCAGAGACTGTGGACACAGTACAGGAGATGACCAGAGACTGCAGATACAGTACAGGAGATGACCAGAGACTGCAGATACAGTACAGGAGATTACCAGAGACTGTGGACAGTACAGGAGATGACCAAAGACTGCGGACCTTTGGGGAGGGAGGGGGAGTGGGTACCTGAATTTGACAGGTACCCTCTCCCACTTCAGCAGAGTTGTCCTCCCTTTACTGTGAGCAAATGTATAATCCAAACGCACACGTTCCTGTGTTAAAAATGGCTGTGTATATAAGTGGGTGCTTCAGCGACCGTCGGCTGGAGCCGAGCAGAATCAGCAAGGAAAAAATGTCACCAGCACACCAAGGATCACCAATATGGGTCCAAAGGTTTTAATAAATGATCACATAGTTACAGCAAGGCAACGTTACGGAGTCTCGCAGGTCCCCTTTATCAGGCATGTGAAGGGGTCCTGCGAGACTCCGAAACGTTGCCTTGCTGTAACTATGTGATCGTTTATTAAAACCTTTGGACCCATATTGGTGATCCTCGGGTGCTGGTGACATTTTTTCCCTTTACTGTGGGCATCCAGCTGTGACAGCCGGGTGCCCACAGCTCATGCGCGAGAAGCGCTGTGCTTTGTAAATGGTCCGGTGTCTTCTGGGACCTGTCATGTGTCCCAGAAGTCGCCGGACCATTCACAAAGCACAGCGCTTCTCACGCATGCGCAGTGGGCACCCGGTTGTCACAGCCAGGTTCCCACACTAAAGATGCCGGAGCCGGAAGACTGTATAGCACTGGACCAAGGAACAGGTAAGGTTCTGCTGCAGAGAAAAACCGAGCGGCTGGCCCGGAATAATGACACGGTGGCTGCAGCGGGAATACCGGACCGGCCGATCCATATTCGCTCCATAAGACGCACTGACATTCCCCCCCCCTCCCTTTTTTTTGCGGAAAAAAAGTGTGTCTATTTGGAGCGAAAAATACGGTAAATGTGCATTAAATGTCTAAATCTTACTAAATCAGCATCATGTGGTCCTCTAGTACAGACGAAAAAACAGGACCTAATGTCAGAGATATTGAATACAAGGTTCGACAATTTCATTCCCGGCATGCCCCCGCGGCGAAGCCCTATGGTGGTGAGTCACACAAACATTCTAGCTGCCTGGGTCGCAGACCAGTGGACTCAGTCTTTTTGGAGTAGTAGAGGAAATAACAGGTGTGTGTGTTGTGCTGTTGGCAGTAAATGAGTGACAGGAATATAGAGTAGTGGATTGACACCAAATTTTATGTGAAAATTGGCAAAAGTGTGAAACTTCAGTTCTAATACAACCGGCTTATGGTGAACATTCCATGAAGAAATCAAATGTTTTTGAATGGCATAGGTGGTTTAAGGAGGGGTGGGAAGATGTCCACGATGAAGCAAGAAGTGGGCATTAAAAAAGGCAAAGGACAGGTGCAAATGTGGAAAATGAAAAGGTTACAGGAATCTGGAGGAAAAGACCAGAACTCTGGCCTGGCGAGTGGATTCTCCACCATGACTATGCTCCTGCACATGATGCGTTAAGTGTTTGCGAGTTCCTATCACAGAAATACATTCCAAAACTTGACCAAACACCTTACTCCTGTGATTTTTGCCGTTTCCAAAATTACAAAAAAGCCTTAAAAGGACACAGATTTATGACATTGCAGACATCCAGAGCACCGCAACGACGATACTGCACAGCGTTCTGGAAAATAAATTTCAGCAATGTTTCCGTCTGGAAAAGTGCGTCACCTCACAAGGGGACAACTTTAAGGTGACAGCAGCTGCTAGTGTATAGGTAAGAAACAAAATTTTTTTTTTACGATCCATTCTGGGAAATAAATTGTCACACCTCATACCTATTGTTACAATGCAATATACAGTTGCAAGAAAAAGTATGTGAACCCCTTGGGATTACTTGGAATTTTGCATGAATTGGGCATAAAATGTACTCTGAACATCATCTAAGTCACAACAATAGAAGAACACAGTCTGCTGAACATAATACTACACAAACATTAGATGTTGCCATGGTTTCATTGCACATAACATGTAAACATTCACAGTGCAGGGAGGAAAAAGTATGTGAGGCCCTAGCTTAATGACTTCTCCCAGAGCTAATTGGATCCAGGAGTGAGCCAACCTTGACTCCAATCACTGTGATGATATTGGATGTGTTGTTGACAGCTGTCCTGCCCTTACAAAACACACACCTGTTTTGGGTTTACTGGTTTTAAGAAGCACTGTCTGATGTGAACCATGCCTCGCAGAAAAGAGCTCTCAGAAGACCTACGATCAAGAATTGTTGACTTGCATGAAGCTAGAAAGGGTTACAAAAGTATCTCCAAAAGCCTTGATGTTCATGTGTCCACGGTAAGACAGA
Organism: Staurois parvus; assembly: GCF_062004578.1. Taxonomy (NCBI): domain Eukaryota; kingdom Metazoa; phylum Chordata; class Amphibia; order Anura; family Ranidae; genus Staurois; species Staurois parvus. Next base: position 1,214,268 of record NW_028318494.1, read on the forward strand.
CTGTCTACAAATGGAGAAAGTTTAGCACTGTTGCTACTCTCCCTAGGCGTGGTCATCCTGTAAAAATGACTGCAAGAGCACAGCGCAGAATGCTGCATGAGGTAAAGAAGAATCCCAGAGTGTCAGCTAAAGACCTACAGAAATCTCTGGCACATGCTAACATTTTTGTTGACACATCTACAATAAGGAAAACATTAAACAAGAATGGAGTACATGGGAGGACACCACGGAGGAAGCCATTGCTGTCCAAAAAGAATATTGCAGCACGTTTGAAGTTTGCAAAAGAGCACCTGGATGTTCCACAGCACTACTGGCAAAATATACTGTGGACAGATGAAACCAAGATTGAGTTGTTTGGGAAGAACACACAACACTATGTGTGGAGAAAAAAAGGCACAGCACACCAACATCAAAACCTCATCCCCACTGTAAAACATGGCGGAGGGAGCATCATGGTTTGGGGCTGCTTTGCTGCCTCAGGGCCTGGACGGATTGTTGTCATTGATGGGAAAATGAATTCCAGAGTTTATCAAGACATTTTGCAGGAAAACGTACGACCATCTGTCCGCCAACTGAAGCTCCGCAGAGGATGGGTGATGCAACAGGACAATGACCCAAAGCATACAAGTAATTCAACAAAACAATGGCTGCAACAGCACAGAATACGCCTTCTGGAGTGGCCCAGTCAGAGTCCTGACCTCAATCCGATTGAAATGCTGTGGCATGACCTTAAGAGAGCGATTCACACCAGACATCCCAAGAATATTGCTACACTGAAACAGTTTTGTGAAGAGGAGTGGTCCAAAATTACTCCAGATCGTTGTGCAGGTCTGATCTGCAACTACAGGAAACGTTTGGTTGAGATTATTGCTGCCAAAAGAGGGTCAACCAGTTATTAAGTCCAAAGGTTCACATACTTTTCCTCCCTGCACTGTGAATGTTTACATGTTATGTGCAATTAAACCATAGCAACATCTAATGTTTGTGTAGTATTATGTTCAGCAGACTGTGTTCTTCTATTGTTGTGACTTAGATGACGTTCAGAGCACATTTTATGCCCAATTCATGCAAAACTCCACGTAATCCCAAGGGGTTCACATACTTTTTGTTGCAACTGTAAGTCATGCACAATAGTCAGTTATAGGCACATTTTTGCCATACGATACATTCCATTATACATACTGTAAAAAAAAATAACAAGGAGTCTAAAGAATATATTTTTCTCTGCACCGACATAAACAAATGTCAAGGCTGAAGCAATCAGTTACATTGCTTATTAAAATGAAATCACAATGTCTCATTGAGCCGCAAATCATTTTAGCCCATAGAGACATCATAGTGTATAGTGTAGACTGCCGACACCTCCGACTCCATGTGTTATCCAACTAATAATATTTATTACTGGCTGCATGAGTAATTGTTTTTCTTCTATATGACTGTATTTGTGTATCTTTGTGTATCTGTACCGTCTTTATGATGCCAACTGGCATCATTCTGTAAATTTGCGCCTTATCTGATTTCCCTAAAAATCCTGTATTCTGCTTCAATGCTCTCATGTCTTTATACACATGTTCTTCTGTAGAGAATGCTAGGCCGTGTATAGACGGTTTCTGGAATTTAGTATCATTTCTGACCAAGAGAACAATTTTAACCACTTGCTTCCCGGGACAATTCTGACACTTCTCTCATATACAGTATATTTCATATGCGATGCCCGTCCATGTTCACTGTTGAAAAAGCCAGTTATAGACCTGGGTCAGTGACCAGTTTTCTCCCCTGTTAGCTCCTGCATACTGCTTTGTATGGCTCTGCATAGCACAGCCATGCAAAGCAGTGTGCTTACAGTGAAACACACCCGCCCCACCCCCTGTAAAACACTCCCAGCACACACTTAACCCTTTGATCGCCCCTAATGTAAACCCCTTCCTGCCCAGTGCCATTAGTACAGTGTTAGTGCTTTTTTATTAGCACTGATTACTGTACTGGTGTCACTGGGGATGTTAGTGACACCAAGTCAGTTCCCCCCAGTGTCAGAATGCCTGCCACAGTCGCTGATTGCTGCCATTACTAGTAAAAATAAAAAATAAATCCCAGTACTTATACCGCCATTTGTAAACGCTATAATTTTCACGTAAACCAATTAATTTAGGCATATTGGGATTTTTTTTCAGCAAAGACGTGTCACAGAATACATTTTGGTGTACATTTATGATGAAATGTGATTTTTACAATTTTTTTACCGGACATGTTTAATTGCAAAATGTCAAAAATATTGTTTTTTTTTTCTCAAAATGTTCGGTCTCTTTTTTTTATAGCACAAAAAATAAAAACCGCAGAGGAGATAAAATACCACCAAAAGAAAGCTCAATTAGCGGGGAAAAAAAGGACCTAAATTTAATTTGGGTGCAGCATTGTATGACCGTGCAATTTTCAGTTAAAGTAACGCAGCGTTGAACCACAAAAAATGGCCTGGTCCGGAAGAGGGGCAAATCCTCAGGAGGGCAAGTCAGCAGCTGCAGTTTTTGGAGTTGCTGACTTTTAACCACCTCCCGCCCGCCATATAGTCCAATGACGGACGCAAGGTGGTTCTCTCGTTCTGGGAGGATGTCATATGACATCCTCCCATTCTCACCACGCATGCGTGGCTCAGGGAGTGCGCAGCGCGGCGATCGGTCGGCGGTGCGCTGTGTCCCTCGGACACAGCGGATCACCGATCCACAGAAAGAGCTGAAGATGTCGGCTCGGTCATGTCCTATCACAGCTGATCACATCTAAACAGGGAAATGCCGGTTATCGGCATTTCTCTCCTTTCGAGCTGTCACGCTGACAGCTCGAGAGGAGAGGTGAGCCGGTAATCGGCAATCCGTGGAGGAGACATGTACACTGAATCGGCATTCTGTGGAGGAGACATGTACACTGATCATCAGGGCACTGATGATCAGTGTAACAGCGTATACCCAGAGATGGACGCGGTTCAACCATTTTGGTTTCAACCTCCATCTTGGCAAAGGGGTTAACTGTCCTGACACATATATTTCTCCCTTATCCTTCCCCTACCCCTCCCTCTCACTGAGAGGAGACATCTGGCCAGTGTGTGTGTATATATACTGTTTATGGGTCACTGGCCTGGCAAGGCATCTATAGCTAGGTGCTGAGCTGTCTGTGAAAGCTGTATCCTTTCTCACCTAGGAAGAGATAGGACCAGATTTCCCAAGAGAGCTGGAGTCTCACTGGCCAAAGCACCTGTGTAATTTCACACCTCGTGACAAGATAACAGAGCCTTCCCAGGAGTTGAAAGGGACTCTGAGCTAATAAACCTAGCTCAGCATAGGTGACAGAATTTGATGAACACTTCTCAAATCAATTTTTCCCCTATGTCTCATATCTTGGAATATGAGAGACTTACAAAAAAACCGGACACCTCGTCAGATGGCAAATGAGCAGGTGAACAGTTTGACGGGTCACTCACTTATCTCGGACCATCAGGGAAGCTGAAACATAGAACTTGTGAACCGTACAACATATCATTTCATAATTCATATCTAAATAATCCCCAGACTTATCTGCATAATATTATACCCGAGGGTGCACTGTCGCTTGTGCAGATGGGAAGTTATGGACCAGAATATTATTATTATTATACAGTATTTATATAGCGCCAAAAGGTTTGCTCAGAGCTTTACATTATAGTGGGGGACAGTACATGAGACAGTAGAGTAACAAAACAATACACGAGGGGTTCGAGGGCCCTGCTCTTTCGAGCTTACAATCTAGGAGGGAGGGGTAATGGCACAGGAGGAAGTGGTTGTGGGGGATGGAGTGGTAGGAGGAGTGGAGGAGATTGGCAGTTAGGTGAGGGTGGGGTAGGCTTCCCTGAAGAGATGGGTTTTCAGGGTGCGCCTAAAGGTGAGGAGGGTAGGTGACAGTCTGATGGATTGGGGTAGTGAGTTCCAGAGGATGGGGGAAGTCCTGGAGAAGTCCTGCAGTCGGGTGTGGGAGGTGGAGACCAGGGAGCTAGAAAGTAGGAGGTGTTGTGAGGAGCGAAGATTACGGGTTGGGTGGTATTTGGGTATCAGGTCGGTGAGGTAGTTTGGGGCAGCGTTATGAATGGCTTTGTATGTCAGTGTTAGTAGTTTGAATTTAATGCGTTGGGCAATCGGGAGCCAGTAGAGGGAATGACAGAGGGGGGTGGCAGAAGAGATGGTAAGGTATGAATGGAGTCTTAGGCTATTAGCATTTTTAGAGTTTCAGCTTCTAGAAATAGAAAAAAAATGTTTTTGCTGAGTTTTTTTGAGCGGTTGTCCAGCAGAAAAAAAATACTAAACGCTTCTAAACGCTGCGAAATGCTCCTAAATGCTACTAAAATGCTACTAACAGCTTTCTTTTAGCTTTTTCTTCTTCTTTTTTTTGTATGTGCTGTAAAAATGCTAATAAAATGCTAATGCTCCTAAACGCTACTAAAATGCTACTAAAATATGCTATTACCAGCGTTTTGTATCCGGAGTTTTTTGAGCTTAAAAAAACGCTAGTGTGCATAGATCCTAAAGTTTTTACATGAATAAATAAAAGCTGATCATTGTAAGCACCCCTGTCGGCGGCAAGTGCTTTGTCTCAACCCTCTAACTACTACATCTAAAGGAGAGCTTGTTCTTTTGAAAAACAACAAACTTACCCTAGGTTCACAGCTAAGCGTTTTCTGCAGCATTTTGCAGAAACGCGCTACAGTCCATTTAACATGATCTCCTAAGGAACAGGTTCACATCTGCGCGTTTTCACCCGGTGCGTTTTTTGGAAAGGGTCAGGGACTTTTTTAAACTCAAAAAGTTGCATTTTTGGTTTTATGGACTTCAATGGAAACACTGCAGAAAAGCATGTAGTGTGTTTTTGCTGTATTTTGATGCGTTTTTGATACGTTTTGCGTTTTAATATGCCCAGCAACAAGAAAAAAAAAAAAGCAACACGCAGCACAGTAGCTGAATAATTAGCACTTCCGCCTGGCAGTACTCGGGTTGTTGGTTTAAATCCCAACCACAGCACCACCTGCCTGGAGTTTGCATGTTCTCCCTACGTCTGTGTCGGTTTCCTCCGGGTACTCCAGTTTCCTCCCACACTCCAAAGACATGCTGGTAGGTTAATTGGATCCTGTATAAATTGGCCCTAGTATGTGTATGTATGAATGTGAGTTAGGGACCTTAAATTGGACGCCCCTTGAGGGTTAGGGACTGATGTGAATGTACAAAATATATGCACAGCGCTGCGCAGGGGTGGACTGACAACTCATGGGGTCCCCGGGCAATAGGGGATCATAGGGCCCCTGTGTCCTCGTCCACACCCAAAAAAGTCTATGAAAAAGCCAATGAAAGGTACCAGGGGCATCTCATGGGGCCCCCTACTGACCCCGGGCCCTCGGGCAGTGCCCGAGTGCTCGAATGGTCAGTCCACCCCGGGCGCTGCGTAAATTGACAAAGATATAGATATATAAGTTCCTGTAATAATCAAAAAAGCATCAAAAACACAAAATAGACCAGAGAAACGGATCAAACACAAACTGCAGAGGTGTGAACCTAGCCTGGCTGGACCATCAGATGAAAAAAAAAATGAAAGAAGGCCTAAAAAAGAAAACGAATGCAGCCGTCACATCTAAGAATTGGTAAGCTGCGATATAATAAATGTTTGCTTTTGGGTTTAAGACGGCTGTAACTATAAAAATCCATTGATGAAACGCAGCTCCGTCAGACCGCACGGGGTTAAAGCGACAGGCCGTTCACCATACCGGCTTCAGAAATATGACGCAATTCTTCCCCAGCTGGACATGTTAATTGAGAAGAAGTTTTGGAGGCAAAGTTCACAGTTGTGCAGATGGTGGGACAATGAGGAATGGGAGAGCTGGGTCAGTGTCAATCCCAAGTCGCACTCTAATGGCTCCTGTCTGTTCCCCCTGGGCTGTGGATGGGGACGCGCACCCGCTCACTGACGACTTCTGTCCCTCGCTGCCCTTGACTGTGGAGACGTGCTCTCTCTCAAGGAGCCGTCCTTCAGGACGCACAGACAGCAGACGGAAAGCAATCCTTCTCATTTTTTTTTTCGATGGTAGTCAGCAAGCCCTGGCGTTTTCTATGGAGCTGTCATTTCATATATGATGATCACGCGGGATTAAATGAAATCAGTCACCTGGAAAATGTTACCGCGTGACATTTTGTCATTTAGCTTGTTCAAGTCTGGGATCACCTATTAGACTTGTATGCCATATTCTCACATCATTTTTTTTTAAAGTGTTCTTAAACCCAGGACCCTGCATTCACTATATCTGGTGGCCCTGGACCCTGCATTCACTATATCTGGTCTTTCTGGACCCTGCATTCACTATATCTGATCTCCCAGGACCCTGCATTCACTATATCTGGTCTCCCCGGACCCTGCATTCACTATATCTGGTCTCCTTGTACTCTGCATTCACTATATCTGGTCTCCATGGACCCTGCATTCACTATATCTGGTCTCCCCGGACCCTGCATTCACTATATCTGGTCTCCCCAGACCCTGAATTCACTATATCTGGTCTACACGGACCCTGCATTTACTATATCTGGTCTCCCCGGACCCTGCATTCACTATATCTGGTCTCCCCGCACCCTGCATTCACTATATCTGCAAATAATAAAAAATGGTGTAGCGCTACACAATTTTTTATTATTTGCACTTGTCCACATATAGGTAGAGGATAGGATGTCAGCTGCTTATTATTATTTATTCAGGTTTCCTATTGGCACAGGGGGATTTCTGCTATTACTATATCTGGTTTCCCAGGACCCGGCATTCATTATATCCAGGTTCCCAGGACCCTGCATTCACTATATCCAGTCTCCCTGGACCCTGCATTCACTATATCTGGTCTCCCCGGACCCTGCATTCACTATATCTGGTCTCCCCGGACCCTGCATTCACTATATCCGGTCTCCCCGGACCCTGCATTCGCTATATCTGGTCTCCTCAGACCCTGCATTCACTATATCTGGTCTCCCCGGACCCTGCATTCACTATATCCGGTCTCCCCGGACCCTACATTCACTATATCTGGTCTCCCTGCATTCACTATATCCGCTCTCCCTGGACCCTGCATTCACTGGACCCTACATTTACTATATCTGGTTTCCCAGGACCATGCATTCACTATATCTGGTCTCCCAGGACCCTGCATTCACTATATCTGGTCTCCCCTGACCCTGCATTCACTATATCCACTCTCCCAGGACCCTGCATTCACTATATCTGGTCTCCCTGGACCCTGCATTCACTATATCCGGTCTCCCTGGACCCTGCATTCACTATATCTGGTCTCCCTGGACCCTGCATTCACTATATCCGGTCTCCCCGGACCCTACATTCACTATATCTGGTCTCCCTGCATTCACTATATCCGCTCTCCCCGGACCCTGCATTCACTATATCCGCTCTCCCAGGACCCTGCATTCACTGTATCCGGTCTCACTGGACCCTACATTTACTATATCTGGTTTCCCAGGACCCTGCATTCACTATATCTGGTCTCCCAGGACCCTGCATTCACTATATCTGGTCTCCCCTGACCCTGCATTCACTATATCCACTCTCCCCGGACCCTGCATTCACTATATCTGGTCTCCCCGGACCCCGCATTCACTATATCTGGTCTCCCTGGACCCTGCAATCACTATATCTGGTCTCCCAGGACCCTGCATTCACTATATCCGGTGTCCCTGTACCCTGCATTCACTATATCTGGTCTCCCTGGACCCTGCATTCACTATATCTTCTCTCCCAGGATCCTTCTTTCACTATATCTGGTCTCCCCAGACCCTTCATTCACTATATCTGGTCTCCCAGGACCCTGCATTCACTATATCTGGTCTCCCCGGACCCTGCATTCACTATATCTTCCACAGTACACAGAACACGGAAATGCAATTATTTTAGTAAATATAAATTGCTAAATACCTTTTCTCATCAGTAGCATTGTGACTTCTATCAGTGTCCAGCAGAGCACATGTTAAAGCTTGTAGGAGGAGTTTTATTTCTACTCTAGGAGGATGCAGAACCCCTGACCTCTGTCTAGACTGATTGGTCCTGTGCTGATCACATGCACTCTCCCAAGTAAAAAAAAAAGAAAACCTCTCTAGCAATACACACCAAACTGAGCATGTGCAGAGTGACACTACACAATATGTCTTATCAGGAGAGAAGAAGGGGACACTAGAAGAAGCGGAGGATCAGAGAAGACAGGATCAAACAGCAGTTTTACACAACGCGGAGGATGTTAAGTTCCACAGTGAGTATAACAAGCTTGCTTTACTGCATATACAGACTAATTGTACTGTTGTGGGTTTAGTAAGTTGGGCAGCACAGTGGCTAAATGGTTAGCACTCCCACCTGGCAGCACTAGGGTTGTTGGTTTAAATCCCAAACACAGCACCACCTGCCTGGAGTTTGCCTGTTCTCCCTGTGCCTGCGTGGGTTTCCTCTAGGTACTCTGGTTTCCTCCCACACTCCAAAGACATGCTGGTAGGTTAATTGGCTCCTGGCTCCCTAGTATGTGTATGTATGAATGTGAGTTAGGGACCTTAGATTGTACGCCCCTTGAGGGTTAGGGACTGATGTGAATGTACAATATATACAGTCAGGTCCATAAATATTGGGACATCGACACAATTCTAACATTTGTAGCTCTATACACCACCACAATGGATTTGAAATGAAACGAACAAGATGTGCTTTAACTGCAGACTGTCAGCTTTAATTTGAGGGTATTTACATCCAAATCAGGTGAACGGTGTAGGAATTACAACAGTTTGCATATGTGCCTCCCACTTGTTAAGGGACCAAAAGTAATGGAACAATTGGCTTCTCAGCTGTTCCATGGCCAGGTGTGTGTTATTCCCTCATTGTCCCAATTACAATGAGCAGATAAAAGGTCCAGAGTTCATTTCAAGTGTGCTATTTGCATTTGGAATCTGTTGCTGTCAACTCTCAAGATGAGATCCAAAGAGCTGTCACTATCAGTGAAGCCATCATTAGGCTGAAAAAACAAAACAAACCCATCAGAGAGATAGCAAAAACATTAGGCATGGCCAAAACAACTGTTTGGAACATTCTTAAAAAGAAGAAACGCACCGGTGAGCTCAGCAACACCAAAAGACCTGGAAGACCACAGAAAACAACTGTGGTGGATGACCGAAGAATTCTTTCCCTGGTGAAGAAAACACCCTTCACAACAGTTGGCCAGATCAAGAACACTCTCCAGGAGGTAGGTGTATGTGTGTCAAAGTCAACAATCAAGAGAAGACTTCACCAGAGTGAATACAGAGGGTTCACCACAAGATGGAAACCATTGGTGAGCCTCAAAAACAGGAAGGCCAGATTAGAGTTTGCCAAACGACATCTAAAAAAGCCTTCACAGTTCTGGAACAACATCCTATGGACAGATGAGACCAAGATCAACTTGTACCAGAGTGATGGGAAGAGAAGAGTATGGAGAAGGAAAGGAACTGCTCATGATCCTAAGCATACCACCTCATCAGTGAAGCATGGTGGTGGTAGTGTCATGGCGTGGGCATGTATGGCTGCCAATGGAACTGGTTCTCTTGTATTTATTGATGATGTGACTGCTGACAAAAGCAGCAGGATGAATTCTGAAGTGTTTCGGGAATATTATCGGCTCATATTCAGCCAAATGCTTCAGAACTCATTGGACGCTTCACAGTGCAGATGGACAATGACCCAAAGCATACTGCAAAAGCAACCAAAGAGTTTTTGTAGAGGAAAGAAGTGGAATGTTCTGCAATGGCCAAGTCAATCACCTGACCTGAATCTGATTGAGCATGCATTTCACTTGCTGAAGACAAAACTGAAGGGAAAATGCCCCAAGAACAAGCAGGAACTGAAGACAGTTGCAGTAGAGGCCTGGCAGAGCATCACCAGGGATGAAACCCAACGTCTGGTGATGTCTATGCGTTCCAGACTTCAGGCTGCAATTGACTGCAAAGAATTTGCAACCAAGTATTAAAAAGTGAAAGTTTGATTTATGATTATTATTCTGTCCCATTACTTTTGGTCCCTTAACAAGTGGAAGGCACATATGCAAACTGTTGTAATTCCTACACCGTTCATCTGATTTGGATGTAAATACCCTCAAATTAAAGCTGACAGTCTGCAGTTAAAGCACATCTTGTTCGTTTCATTTCAAATCCATTGTGGTGGTGTATAGAGCCAAAAATGTTATAATTGTGTTGATATCCCAATATTTATGGACCTGACTGTATGTAGAGCGCTGCGTAAATTGAAGGCGCTATATAAGTACCTGAAATAAATAATAATAGTAACACTTTAATGGTTACATTAGTGATAAATGCAACATGTGACAGTGAAATTCAGGCCAATAAGTTCTAAGAAAGTCTTGCAAAAACATGGAGGTGTTTCAGTACCACATCCCAGAATGATAGTATGGACCAGGGGCGGACAGACCATTTGGAAACTCGGGCACTGCCCGAGGGCCCGGGGTCATTAGGGGGCCCCATGAGATGCCCCTGGTATGTTTTTCCTAGGCTCTTTTGAGTTTGGGAAAGGACACAGGGGCCCCATGAGCCCGGGGGCCCCATGAGTTGTCAGTCCGCCCCTGGTATGGAGCCAACCCTTAAATTATCAAATGCAAATTTAAATCAGTATTAAAGCCAAAAAACATATTGCAGCTTACCAGCCATTAAATGTGGTGGCTGCATTAGCTTTCTTTTTTTTCCTTATGTTTTCACCAGGTGATCTGACCAGTAACACACCTCCTGTATTGGTGAGACACCACTCTGGATGAAGGAGTACAGGAGGCACAGCAGACAGCAGCATTGTCAGTCTGGGAGGAGGGGAGTGTTAAATGCAGGGCTTTTTTTTCTCAGATAACAGGTGCGGGAACTCCTGCTTTCTGAGTCACCCCTTGTTTCTGCCCCCCCTACCCACCTCCAAACGTTTCAGGGTTCCATCACCTGCCCACCTCCCAGTACAACCCCTTAAATATAATATATGTAAGTAATTTGTATGGAATTTGTTCATGGAAAAAATCAGAAGAATATATTTAAAAAATATATATTTTTTTAAAATATATATTTTTTAAAATATATTCTTCAGATTTCTGTTAACATATCATTTTAACATATTTTACATATACTTGTAAATGAATTCCAAAAATGTAGATTTGTATTTTTAAACATATACAGTATATGTGAAATGTATTTTTAAAAATATGTTTCATATATTTTGTAATAAAAACTAATTTCAACATGCAGTGTCTATATATATATATATATGTATGTATGTATGTATGTATGTATGTATATATGTATGTATATATGTATGTATGTATGTATGTATGTATATATGTATGTATGTATGTATATATGTATGTATATATGTATGTATATATGTATGTATGTATGTATGTATGTATGTATATATGTATGTATATATGTATGTATGTATATATGTATGTATATATGTATGTATGTATGTATGTATATATGTATGTATATATGTATGTATGTATGTATGTGTATATATATATATATACATATATATATGTATGAATATATATATGTATATATATATATTGAAACATATTTTATATATTTATATATATTGAAATATATTTTCAAATATATTGAATATGGCCAAAATTGTAGCATTTCAAATACAGTATATGGCAATATATTTGTGAAGAATATTTTTAAAATACATTTCAAATATATTTTTCTTCCATGTGGGTTACCCCATAAAGGACTGCGTGTTTTGACCTACCTGTTAGCTCAGGGGTCACATCCTTGAGGTGAGCGGCTGGTTTGCTCCTTGGTGGTGGGATACACACTTTGACCATTTGGATATTATATTCATCACTCCTTATTGGCTTTCTTGGCGGAAGATTCTTTCTAAAATTATAGAGACTTATATTTATTTATCTGTTTTGTATCTTTTGGTTTTATATTTCAATGGGCTGCCTTACCTGTGAGAAAAGCAGGGAAAGAAGTCCATGACCCTTTTTTTAAAATTGCCCTGTATTAAAACCACAAGGTTTGGCGCAGTTGAAAACACACTGCTGTTGCCGATTGCTTCATTCTTAAAGGCACCCCCGCGCCTCTGGTAAAGTGCAGCAAATTTCTTTGCGGGTCGGGAAGCTGTGTGATTGTGTATGTGTTCCCTGCAGGCAGAGATTGCAGCCTAGCATTCATGTGTCAGGCTTGCAGTGCCATTCATTGTTAATGGCACCTGAAACTTGGCAAGCAGACATGCGTAATTAAAAACGTGTGAATATCAATGCCGAAAAGGTAAATGAGCTTCTTTTCTGTCGCAAGTAAGGCAGCAGATTGAAATGAATGAGCTGCCCTATGCATGGAGTGCAAAAAAGTGTGCAAAAACGTGCATTCACGAGACGCTAAGAGTGAACCTAGCCTGAAGTTGAGTCTCTTTTTTAACCTTGCTATGTAACAATTCAACTATGTACAGCAACTACACAATTGTGTACCAGAAACTATGAGCATTTTTAAAAATATAAATATTCTTTAATTTTTCTATGCTGTTTTTGCATCTCAGCCTCTTTGCAGTCCTTTTCTAACAGTGTGAACAAGCATGCCATTGCTCAAGGCTGGAATCCTTATAGAGGAACTTCACCTTTATCTTACAACATGCAACACATTCACCTTCACCCGTGGTTCACACCTATGTGTTTTTTTTAGTGCGTGTTCCAGAAACATGCTACAGTCCCTTTAGCATGGTTCCCTATGGAACTAGTTCACATTTGTGTGTTTTTAGCTTGTGCATTGTTTTGGAAAGGGTCAGGGACTTTTTAGAGTTAGGGTTTGCTGTAATTGTTAAGGGTTAGAACGCTACCTCTGACACAGCTAACCCTGACATTTAACTCTAATCCTGACATTTAATCCTAACCTTAGCTCTTACCTATTAACCCTAACACTAGCCCTTAACCCTTAACCCTAACCCTAGCCCTTTACCCTAACATTTAACCCTAACTTTAGCCCTTAACCCTAACCCTAACATTTAACTCTAACCCTTAACAATAAAGCCTAACATTTGACCTAACCCTAACCCTTAACCCTAACCTTGGCACTTAACCCTATAAATTAACCCTATCCCTTAATCCTAAACCTAACATTTAACCCTAACCCTAGCCCTTAACCCTAATATTTAACCCTAACCCTAGCCCCTAACCATAAAACATTTACCCTTAACCCTAACATTTAACCCTAACCTTAGCCCTAAACCCCAACCCCAACATTTAACCCTAACCCTAGACCTTAATCCTATTATTTAACTCTAACCCTAGCCCTCAACCCTAACCTTGGCCCTTAACCCTAACAATTAACCCAATCCCTTAATCCTAACCTTAACCGTTAACCCTAACCTTAGCCCTAAACCTCAACCCTAACATTTAACCCTAACCCTAAAATTTAACCCTAACCCTAGCCCTTAACCCTAACATTTAACCCTAACTCTAGCCATTAACCCTAAAAATTATTCCTAACCTTGGCCCTTAACCCTAACAATTAGCCATATCCCTAGCCCTTAAACCTAACCTTAACATTTAACCCTAATCCTAGCCCTTAACCCTAATCCTAACATTTAACCCTAGCCCTTAACCATAACATTTGACTCTAACCCTAGCCCCTAACCATAAAACATTTACCCTTAACCCTGATGTTAACATTTAATGCTAACCCTAGCCCTCAACCCTAACAATTAACCCTATCCCTTACCCTAGCTTTTAACCCTAGCATTTAACCCTAACCTTGGCCCTTAACCCTAACAATTAACCCTAACCTTAGCTCTTAACCCTAACCTTAACTTTTAACCATAGCTCTTAACCCTAACATTTAACCCTAACCCTAGCCTTTCACCCTAACCTTAACATTTAACCCTAGCCCTTAACCTTAACCCTGACATTTAATCCTAACCCTAGCCCTTAACCCTAACATGCACGTTTCGACACATAAAGGTTCCTGCACTACTATGATGCAACTTTAATGTGACTATGATGCTACCTGAGTACCAGAGAGTGTAAAGTTGCATCAAAGTTGCACTACATGAACAGAACTACCATGCTATTAGCCAAACCCCTAGAAAACTCATCAAAAACACGTGTTCAAAATTAAAAACACATCAGCCGTAACTTGCACAGATGTGAACCTAGCCTCATAAGGGCTTGTTCACACTTGCCTTGTCTACAATAAGTAATCTTCAGTTGTTTTCTCTTCACAGAGCTACAAGGGGGAGCTGACAGGTATTGAGGAGGTGATACTGTTGCCTCCTGAATAACGGGAGCCTGACAATTGGCTTGTGGTTGAGGGGCAGCCCCTTTCACTTGAATAAGTCATGTTTGACATTGGTACTGTCCAGCAAATGTGAAGGGGGGGATAATTTTAATTCTTCAATTCTTCATGGCATAGATTCAACAAGGTGTTGGAAACATTCCTTAGAGATTTTGGTCCATATTGACATGAGTTACTGTTGTCTTTCTATCATCTCAGATCAGTCTGCCCATTCTCCTCTAACCCCTGACATCAACAAGGCATTTTTGCCCATGCAACTGCCGCTCACTGGATATTTTCTCTTTTTTGGACCATTCTCTGTAAACTCTGGTTGTGCATGAAAATTCCAGTAGATCAGCAGTTTTTGAAATGCTCATACCAGCCCATCTGGTACCAACAACAATGCCACATTCAAAGTAACTTAAATCCCCTTTCTTCCCCATTGTGATGCTTGGTTTGCGCTTCAGCAATTTGCCTTCAATGCATCTAGATGCCTAAATGTATTGAGTTGCTGCCATGTGATTGGCTGATTAGCAATTTGTGTTACCAAGCAATTGAAGTGAGTGTAAATTGAATTTGTGTACAATATTGCAAGACCAAGCACTTGCCAGTTACAGTAGCTCAGTGCAGAATAGCAAAAAAATGCCCTGGTCAGGAAGCTGAATAGCAAAAATGTCCTGGACATAACAAATCGATATAAGAAGATTTCATAGCATTTTCCAGAGCTGCATGCCCATGGCATTTTTACTGAAAGGAGGAAAGGTCCACTTTAACCACTTTCCCTCCTGAGGATTTACCCCCCTTAATGACCAGGCCTCTTTTTGCTACTCGGCGCTGCACTAATTCAACTGGTAATTGCGCGGTCATGCAATGCTGCACCCAAACGAAATTTACATCCTTTTTTTCACACCAATAGAGTTTCTTTCAGTGGTATTTGATCACCTGTGCACTTTTTATTTTTCACGCTATAAACAAAAAAAGGCCAAAAATTTTGAAGAAAAACAATATTTTTTACTTTCAGCTATAAAAAATATATAGTAAACTCAAAGTTGGTTACAAATTTAGGCCAAAATGTATTCTGCTCCATGTTTTTGGTAAAAAAATCCCAATAAGTGTATATTGATTGCTTTGTGTGGAAGTTATAGCGTCTACAAACTATGGTATAGATACTGCAATTTACGCCATTTTTTTGCTATAGAACGCTGCGCTAGTTTAACGGACAATTGCGCGGTCATGCAATACGGTACATAAATTAAATTTACATCCTTTTTTTTCCCACAAATTGAGCTTTCTTTCGTATTTTAGTATTTGATCGCCTGTGCGGTTTTTATTTTTTGCACTATAAAAAAAAAGGCTGACAATTTTGAGGAAAAAAAACAATATTTTGGACTTTTTGCAATAAAACATGTCCAGTAAAAAAAAAATTTAAAAATCAAATTTAGTCATAAATTTCTGCCAAAATGCATTCTGCGACATGTCTTTGCTAAAAAAAAACCCAATACGTGTAAATTAATTGGTTTACATGAAAGTTATAGCGTTTACAAATGGCAGGAAAGATACTGGGATTTTTAGGTTTTTTTTATACTAATAATGGCGGCGATCAGCGACTTATGGCGGCGATCAGGGACTTATGGCGGCGATCAGCGACTTATGGTGGGACTGCGGGACTGCGCGGACATTGTGACACTGGGGGGGTACTGACTTAGGGTCACTGACATCCCCAGTGACACCAATACAGTGATCAGTGCAAAAAAAAAACCACTGACACTGTACTAATGGCACTGGGGAGGAAGGGGTTAAGTTTATTTTGAAGGGAAAGGTTATCTGTGTGAGGGGAGTGTTTTACTAGGGGGCGAGGGTGTGTACTGCAGGGGACATGGCTGATCGGGAGAGTGAAACTCTTCTGTCCCGATCAGCGTGTCCTGGAGCTGTCAGGAAAGTGACAGAAAGCACAGCTACTGCAGCTGTGCGCTCTGTCACTGATTGCCGCCGATCGCCGGGAGATAGCCGGTAAGGACTGGCTGTGACCCGGCGACTGACATCCGCGGCTGTGATCGGCGGGACAGGTAGGGCGGCGGGGCGCCTCGCGCGCGTCCTCTACCTGTTTACAAAACACACGTTTTAAAACGTGGTTTTGCCTGCCCGTGCCGCCCTGCCGCCGTATTTCTACAGTGGCAGGGCAGCAAGTGGTTAAGTGGCACACCATGTCTGTATGTTGACACAGCCACTTACAGTATAGTCTTTATTAGGAACAACCATGCTCAGTGACAATGCTGGAGCACTATGAAAGACAATTGTCAACCCATAACATGAAATACCCAAACAGCGTGCCCCTGCCCCTTCCTGAACCATAACAGGCCACATAATCTCATCATGGGGGGTACCCCATGTTTAAGAGCACAATAGCCATTTACCCACAACCTTGGGAATGGGAGACTGCAGGTAGAAAGCTTACCAAAATCTGTACGCTCCCTTCAACAATAAGTGGGCACCAGATACTGACCCCCATGTAAATGATTAAAAGGTAAGGGGTTAGAAAGTATCTCTACTCATTCACCAAAAAAAATGTTTTCACTATAAAGAGGAAAGTGAATTCCCATCCTGCCCTCTGTTCCTCCAAAGTAAATAGAAACTGTCGAGTAAAGCTTCTTCAGAAATAGTGATGGCATCGGCCGTTCGTGTGTTCGGCAGGCTGTTCACCCACCATGCCCCACAATGCACTGCGCTCTCACAGTGCATTGTGATTGGCCAGAGCAATGCACCTGACCACAGGTCAGGTGCACTTCTTTGGCCAATCGCAGCACAATTGGGTGGAGCTAGCGGTGCCATCACCTCCAGCTCTGCTCAGTTGCTTACATCTGACCGGCAACTGCGAGTGCTCGGTGTGTGCGGACAGGTCGGCAGGCGATGGGTTCTTTTTTCTTTTGGCGAGATGGCGTCATCATGACATTGCTGGATGCTGTGATTGACGATGGATTACAACGATGGAACCATTTTTTTGGCTTTTTTTTTTAAATAAAGGACTTGTCAAGAACTGTTGTTTTGTTTTTTGTTCAATAAAGGATTTTTTTAAAAGTCTGGCGTGTTTATTTTTTTACAATTTAACCCTTTGGTGAATGGGTAAGGATACAAGTACCCCTTTCTCATTCACTAATTCACTAGGGGAGGGCGGCAGCCTCAGGATGCTTCCTTATTTAAGGGGATACCCTGATGCAAATGAACTAGCCTGCCCACAGACCCCCACAACCAGCAGGCAAGGGTTGTGGGGAAGAGGCCCTTGTCCCCATCGGCTTGGGGACACCATTTCCTTGCCGAGGGCACATGGCCTGGTAAGCCGCAGGGAGGGGGGGTGCTCATTCGCCCCCCCCCCCTCCTTTCCTGCCCTGTCAGGACTGTGCTTGGATCAAGGGTCTGGTAGGAATTTAGGGGGGACTCTAAAGGGTCTGGTATGGCTTTAAGGGGGAACCCTATGCACTCCCCCACCCCCATTTTTGGGAGGTGGGATTCCCCTTAAAAGTCCTACCAGGCCTAAAAAAAATGATTTACTGTGGGGTCCCTCCTAGCCCTCCTACCAGGATTGGGGGGACCCCACACTGTTTTTTTTTTGTTTTTTTTTAATAAAAACTTCATTTTAAAAAAACTGTCAGACCTGCTGCAGCAGGTTCTATACACTGTAGAGATGTGCAACTTTGCAGGTAGTTTAAGAGGACCCCCCAGGCATTTAAATTAACTTATCTTTTTTTTTTTTTTTACTTTAAGCAATGAAAAATGACTCTCCCTTTAAAAATGGTACTTTTTGAAATTGATTCATGTCTCTCAGGGCAGTATCCGAGTCTCTTTACCTCTTTTATGTCCAATAACTTGCATATAAGCCTTCAAAATGGGCACTTTTGAATTTACAAGTTCGAGTCCCAAAGACTTGCATTAAGTTTGAAATTCATGGTCGAGCATTTTTTAGGTTTGAATATCCGACCGCGAACTGAACAGGGGGTGTTTGGCCCATCACTATTCAGAAACCAACACCTCCAAAAGTGTCAAACCCCTGGTCTCCTACTGTACTCAGTGATTTCCCCCCTACCAACCTGCTCCAATACAAGGCTCTGTCAGCTGCCTTTAGTGCCATCAGGACATGCTAGTCTTTATCAAGGTCCCTTAGAGCATTTTGTTGTGATTTTATTAACATAAAATGCCAAAGCCCTGAAGGATGAGGAGGCTTTTTTCATTCCAAAACAAAAAGTCCCTTAAGTGAGATGAACCTTTATACCAGGTGCTCCTCTGCACACATCCAACGATTCACTATACAGAAGAAAGAAAATATCGCTCATGCTTTCTGCTCCCCAATTGGAAGTGAAATTGTTGGGTGAAGCTTTTTCAGAAACCGATCCTTCCAAGAATGCCAAACTCCTGGTCTCCCACTGTATTCAGTGGTTCCTCCCACCTACTCCCGTGTCATTATTGTGTTTTATGGTGATGTTGGCGTCAGCAGGATTTATCATGGAGTTCAGCCAAGGTCAGTGCAGTCAGCACTCCTGGAATGTAACAATAATATAAATTGAATCACCACACTACTACTAAGAGGTGCAGGTACAACTTTATTCCTCTAAAAGTCAAAGGGACAATCCAAAAAGTAACTAACATGTTTCGGGGGTCTGCTCCCTTCATCAGGGCTTGACTGAGAACAATGTGAATAGACTATAGTGAACTATTTCTTCCAGTGTGATTATAGGCACAGGCCCTGGTTCACTTCCAGCCTATTGACATCATTGTCAATCAAGCCCTGATGAAGGGATCTGCCACGTACCTGATGGCAGACTGAAATGACTAGGTCGGCCTCACTTGTGTCACTAGCCCTGGAGTTGGAACAGAGGGAGTCTAGGACCCAGGGGAACAAGAGCACCAGTGGTTGTTGTTTGCAGCTCTTGCAGATGATGACCTGGAAGGCTGATAATCCTCTGATTTTGGCACAGTAGTAGTAGGCAGAGCAGGTTTTGTAGATTGCAAGGCATGCACCAGAGCAAGGCAGGTAGTGAGGACAAGAGACAGGAGCAGTGTCATGGAATAGCCAGGGTCATCAACAGTCAGGCAGCACGGTACAGAATCAGAAGGAAAAGCCAAGGTCAGGAGCAGAGCCGAAATCAGGAACCAGTATCAATCAGGAGAGCAATCAGAGTCAGGTGAGGAACAAGCCGGGTCAGCAACAAAGGAATCACACAGGAACAAGCAGGACACGGGGGAGATGAAGACCAGTCAGCACTGAACATGTGCAGAGACACTCCTTAAATAGGCCGCCTGGCGCCAATCTTTGCTGTGCGCATGTGCGTTCACGCATTTTTGAGCGCATGCGCACAACCGGCAATTCTCCTGCGGGAATTCCTATGCGCATGCGCATTTCCAATCGCGATTCGTCTTGCTGGAAATCCCTTACAGGATCACTCTGGTTTATTGGTTGTTGTTGTTGTCTGAATCTCTATATTAGTGGTGTGGTGCTTCAATTTCCATTTTCGTTACATTACACAAGCCAAGGAGACCATAGAGATCACCTAAGGTGTAGAAGCTGCCTAACCAGCAACCAGATCATTTTGTATCAATATCAATAATTTAGGATAGCAATACCACTGAGATAATCCATGGGTCCAGCTCAGTTTTCCCACTTTTCTTAAAGTGGTTCTAAAGGCTGAAGGTTTTTACCTTCGTGCAATCTATGCATAAAGGTAAAAAAAACTTCTGTGTGCAGCTTCCCCCTAGCCACCCTATGACTTACCTGAGCCCAGTCTGGATCCAGTAATGTGCAAAAGAGCAGTTCTCTCCTCACTGGCTCAGGCACATTGACTTCAGCTGCTGTCAATCACAGGGGGGGTGGGACTGAGCAGGGGGGTGGGACTGAGCCATGCTTTGTGAGTCTTATAGACACACAGACCAGGGCTTGGGTGTGAGCACACATGAGTGCCCCCAGAGCAAGTGGCTTGCTATGGGGGCAGTTGGCAAGGCGGAGGGGCCAGAAGCAATGGTGGAGTAGAGCGGGATCAGGGCTGCTCTGTGCAAAACCATTGCATAGAGCAGGTAAGTATGACATATTTGTTATTTTTAAACAAACAAGATTGTACCTTTACAATCACTTTAACATTCCTGGAATGTCGGTTTCCGATAAAGCTTTAATTTCTCCTGAACAGAGCGACATTTGATGGCACAGGAGAAAGGAGAGGTCTTACTTTCTTCTTTACAGGGGTAGATTTTATTGGCACTTAAATATGGCAACAGAGTCACTTTAAAGTGGTTGTACACCCTTATATACCCAATGAAGTGCCTGACCTCAGTTGATTCACATAATTAAAATATACAAAATAAATCCTCCTACATAAGTTGTACATGTTTATTTGGAGCGTCTTTTCTCTACAGCTGTTCAAAGAGCAGAATTTATAAAGCTTGTCTGAAAGTTCAGGAAAAAAAGGGGGTAGAGAACTGAAATTACACACTGCAGAGCTCAATGAAGAGAGCTCTGAGAGCTGATTGGAGGGAAGAGACCAGGTGTGGACTGACAACTCATGGGCCCCCCCGGTCAATAGGGGATCATGGGGCCCCTGTGTCCTTGCCCAAACTCAAAAAAGCCTATGAAAAAGGTACCAGGGGCATCTCATGGGGCCCCCTACTGACCCCTGGCCCTCGGGTAGTGCCTGAGTTTCCAAATGGTCAGTCCGCCCCTGGAAGAGACACAGCCCCATGGCACATCACAAAGGAAGAGAGCTAAAAGCTATCAATCACGGGCTGTGAGCTGGAGGTCCCTTCCCTGTCACCATTTTTCTCTTGGTGTCAGGAAAACTTGTCAGACGTGATTCATGCTGATAGCAGAGGAACAAGGCAGAAGACACTTAAAGCTCTGAACTGAGACAAGTCAACACTATAGAGGGGTATGCTTTGTTCATATTTCACTATTGAGGTTTACAACCACTTTAAACTTCCAAGGCTTTTATAAGTCTGATTTATGGTTTGATAACTTCTTAGTAATGGTATTTTTAGGCAGTGTGTGTTCCAGTATTACAAGCAGGCACCTTCCAGGATCATCAGTTTACCACCAAAAGAAAAATTGTGCAGTACAGCAATAAACGGATGAAACAAATCAAGGTATTAAATGGGTAGGTGTCCACTCTAAATTCATCTCAAGGATACAGCTTTATTGCTGACTCAAGTGTTCCTTTAAAATAAAAACATAAAATATTTATAAGCACTGTTAGGTTAACATTGTTAGTTGCCCAACACAAATTAAATAAACATGTATATATATATATATATATATATATATATATATATATGTGTGTGTTTCTTTTTACCAAAGCTAACGTAGCATAATATTCTATTCTATGCATTGTCTTTTGACTTGCTGGTGATCATGACAAGCTCGGCTGTGCAATTAGCTTCAGTGTCTCGTTTTATCATGCAGTCAGTTTTACACGTGAGCTGTCAAGTAATATAAAGAAAATATATTTACATGCGTTGTTTGTTTCCTATTGTTGTTGGCCCAGCTGCAACTCCATCCCCCGGTGGGAGAAAGGCAACACAGCTTCTCCACCTGCCGACTCCAACCTGCCACCATAGATCCCCAGCTGGAAAACTGTCAGACAATGCTCACGTGGGTTTGTGTTGTTTTTTTTAACTCTGGGTTGCAGTGAAAAATTTCTATTTCAATATTTATTCATACATTTTATCCTCACAGAAAGTCGCTGTGCTCATATGCAAAAGTCTTTTAGTGTGTACGTAATATATATTTAAAAACTGCTCCATTTTGTACACTGTGTTTTATTTATCTGTATATATTCTCCTCTTTTATTTCTGCTGCTCTATACAATATATAGTCCTATCCAGGGCTTTTTTCTCAGAGAATAGGTGCAGGTATTCCCCTGTTCCAAGTCATCCTTTGTCTCCTCCCTCTACCCACCTCCAAGCACTGTCTCTGGGTTCCACCATATGACCATCTCCCAGTACAGAACCAAGTATCATTTTGTGGTACCATGTAAGTTGTATGGAATTTGTTAATGATAACAAGAGAAGCCGTAAAATAGGTTCTATGCAGCCAGCAACAATAGACCCCTCAGCAACAATAGATCCACCCAGGGGCGGACTGACCATTGGGAAACTCGGGCACTGCCCAAGGGCCCGGGGTCAGTAGGGGGCCCCATGAGATGTCCCTGGTAGCTTTCATAGGCTTTTTTGGGTGTGGTTTGAGTGTGGACGAGGACACAGGGGCCCCATGATCGCCTATTGCCCGTGGGCCCCATGAGTTGTCAGTCTGCCCCTGCATCCACCCCAGCAACAATAGACCCCATATATAAATTATTATAATAGTGTGTGCGATACTTGAAAATATTAATTAGGGATATTTCAATGCAAATTAGAAATAAAAATATAGGAAAGCAGAAAGAGAAGAGGATGAGTGAGCCATAGTAGGAATAGGAAGAGATTGCCCACATGGAAGAATAATATATTTGAAATATATTTTAAAAATATTCTTCCCAATAATATTGACATATATTTAAAATACAATTTTGACCATATTCAAAATATTTCAAAATATATTTCAATAAATATATATATATATATATATATATATATATATATATATATATATATTGAATGTTGAAATGCGTTTTTATTACAAAATATATGAAAAATATTTTTAAAAATACATTTCAAATATACTGTATCTCTTTAAAAATACAAATCTGCATTTTTGGAATACATTTACAAATATATGTAAAAATATATGTTAAAATTACTTTTTTATATGTAAAAAAAGAAAATGAGGAATATATTTAAAAAAATATTAAATAAGGATATTTCAATGCACCATCCCAGTTCCTAATGCTGCTAAGTCCCTTATACTGCCATATTGGAAATACAAAAATACCACTTCGATTCGACAGAGAATTGATCATCTTTGTGCTACAAAAGATCCCACTCCTTATATCCATAATTCTTCTGCTTACTGTATCACCATAGAGTATAGGCCTGCTGGTTTGCCTTTAAAACTATTCTCACTTGACTGGATGTTGTCTCAAATTTATGTGAACCAATCAGAAATGCATCATGTTTATCGATAACTGCTAATGTTCACATGTTAAACTCAAGCCCGGGATTCCCTAAACCTCCTTAACTCCCCATTCCCACCCATATGGAAGAAAAATAGATTTGAAATATATTTTTTAAAATATATTGAATATAGCCAAAATTGAAGTATTTCAAATATATATATTTTTAAAATATATTTCAAATATATTTTTCTTCCATATGGGTGGGAGTGGGGAGTTAAGGAAGTGAAGGGAATCCCGGGCTTGAGTTTAACATGTAAACATTATGGAGTTAGCAGTTATGGATAAACATGATACATTTCTGAATGGTTCACATAAATTTAAGACAACATCCAGTCAAGTGAGAATAGTTTTAAAGGCAAACCAGCAGGCCTATACTCTATGGTGATACAGTAAGCAGAAGAATTATGGATATAAGGAGTGTGTTCTTTCATAGGACAAAGCTGTTCAATTCTCTGTTTAATCAAATTGGTAATTTTTTATTTCCAGTATGACAGTATAATGGACTTAGCAGTGTTAGGAAGTGGGATGGTGGACCATTTGTATTAGCCTGCTGGTTCGTTCATACAATTGAAAAGTACTGTCCATGGATTGACTTTCAGTTTAGAGCCTTGGACCTTAGCTATAGTATATCCACCCAAAAAGGTTGGACAACGAGGTATTAACCACCAGATGTGGGTATGTGCTACCATCATTCCACAAGCTCCCCAGCACTGAGGCGAAACATCTGGAAATGTGCTGAAATGCTAAGGCCACCCAGTCAGGTATTTATAGTTGATCTCTTCCATTTTGGAAGATATAGAAGATACATGTGATAATTGCAGAACAAAGTACTTTCGATCCTCTGAAAACTCACATTGGTTTTACCAACAAGATGTGTGTCTTAGAAAGAAGAACACATGTGGCCAACTCTCACTGCTAGGAGCATGTAAACAATGAGGGATATAAAACCAAAGTGAGGAAAGGAGGAGGGGAGATCAAGGTTAGGAAAAAACCTTTGTGCCTTGAATGCCTGGCTGATAATCTAGAGAAAGGTGTCAGGAACCATAAACTAGGTGGAGACAGAAAGTGCAGTTAAAATCACACCTTTAATGAAATAGCAAAAATAACAGTTCAGGAACATAGTCAAAAGCAGAAGCCATGGTGGAGGGAAAAGAAAATAGGCTACTTGGGAATAAAATTAACTCCTACAAAAAAAGGCCCATATTAGGCAAAATATATCCCATTAATAAATGAAATAAAGGACTAGCTGGTAAGACTTGCAAAAGGAGGAGCCTCCTGGATAGGTCACATAAACCTGGTAAAGATGGTGATAGTACCAAAAATTCTGTATACGTTTCATATACTCCCAGTGCATCTACCAGGGTCCTTCTTTGGGACAATAAAGAAGATGATGCTAAGGTTCATATGGACAAATAAGAAACCAAGAATTAGTTATGAGGTATTGTGTAGAACAAAATGGAATGGGGGTTTTGGGTTTGCCTAATATTAGGAAATATTATTTAGTGGTAATATTATCACGAATAGTGGATTGGACACATATTGCACAAGGGAAAGGTTGGGTAAATATGGAAGGGTTTTTGAGTAAGTCACAGTTAGGGAAGATTGCTTGGATACCACATAAATTCCGTATATTGGATGTGAATATTAGTCCATTGACTAAGAAAGTTTTAAGTGTTTGGGATATAATTTTTAAGCAAAAGGGATGGAAATATAATTCAATATTGACCCCCTTGGTGGGAACTGAGTATTTCCTCTCAGGGAAGGACAATATTTCTGGGAAATGGATTAAGGACACAATTGCACGTTTGAAGAATATATTAAATAAAGGCAAATTGCACTCTTTTCATGATTTAAAGAAGAAAAAAGATTAATTTTTCTCATTAGATGAGTGGCGGTACTGTTAATTAGGTCATTTTGTTTCAAGGCTCCCACAACCAATGAAGACGCTGGAGGATCTGTATCCATTTGAAAAATTGTTGAACGTAAATATAGCTCCAAAACAAATCACCTCTAAGATCTATAAGATTCTTATAGGTATGGAAGGAGCTGATCCTCCCTTGTTCTTGGAAAAATGGAAAAAGGAACTTGGAACAAAACTAAATGATCAACAAAAGAGTAAAATATTTACATCACATGAGGTTATGAATATGAGCACAGTTGATATGAATTACAAATGTCTAGCGAGATGGTATATTACAGCGAGTGTGGCACATAAGCAACAAGTAGATGTTTCACCTTTATGTTGGAGAGGATGTGGGAATAAGGGAACAATGGCTCATATATGGTGGGATTGTTCAAGAATAAAGGACTACTGGAAAGAAATAATCCAATAAATTCAGGAAATATGTGGAATCACCATACAGAAAGACCCGTGGATGTGTTTATTTTATAATTTCGAGTCTTCAGTGAAACTGCATAAAAACTGTGTGTTATATCATTTAGTCAGTGCGGCTAAGGGTTTGATTCCCAAGTTTTGGCAAACTCCGGAGCCGCCAAGAATAAATGATTGGATAAATAGACTTGAAAATATTTATAGGATTGAGGAGTTATTTCATATAGAGGAGGATACAATAGAAAAATTTAGGAAAACGTGGAGTAGTTGGTTAGACTTTAAAACATCTAAAAGATATCTGGAACAGGTTGGAGTTTAGGGGGAAAAGCTTAGAGAGAGTTCGACGAAGTATTTGAAAGGGATAGTGGAGGTGGGAGGGAAGGAACATAGATATAGATAGAGAAGTATGAAAGGAGATAGATATTGGGCAAGGGGATGTGGGCAGGGGTAACTGGAGGAGGGGTAGGGGATAAGGTGATGTAAAATAAAATTTATGTATAAAGTTTTTGTGTATAAGGTTGCTCTTTTTTGTACTGAAAAATTTCAATAAAAGATATAATTAGAAAAAAAAAAGCAGAAGCCAAGGTTTGGATACCAGAGTGAGTAATCAGAAGAGCCAAGGTCAGAAAGACAGAAATCAGTGTAGTCAGGAGCAAAAATCAGGAACAGGAATTGGAAGAGAAGTCAGCCAGACTGAGTTGTACACAGGAACACAGGCAGGAACACACTGGAGATCTCAGACCACGCTAGGGCAAGGAGGAAATGAGCTAAGCTGCTAAAACAGCAAAAAGGACTGGCTGTAGGCTGAGCTAATAAGGTGGGTAATGGTATCCAGGTGAGTTACTGTGGAGACAACGAGTGGATGGTAATTAACCGACAGCTGAGCAGCAGAAAGAAAAGAGCTGCTCGTTAAGTGGAAAGAACCCAGCCCAGACACAGGGATCTTCAACCTCAGACTTTAGGGGGGCTGGATTGTGGCCAGTGGATAACAAAGTAAAAACAAAATTGAAATGTGATGTAAGTTGAAGATTGTGTCAGACTGGTTATTCAAAGCATCCACCCAAATTATATCCTCATAAGGTGGTCTTAAAAGCAGGATTTCTGCTTGACTCAGCTCTTCCTTGGACTAAAGCTGGGAAGAATATTGCCAATCGACTCTATAATGACCTGCTACTTGTGGTCAGTGTGTGGCTAAATCATAGCCAGGCCAGGCACAAGTCCAACATTACTATCTTGTTTTGTTTCTTCACACTAGCCACCAATGTCATTATTCCACTACAGAAAGTCTATTCTCCTTCTCATCACTATTATCATCCCATCACCTGGTTCTCTTTCTCAAGCTCTATAGTCGGCTATTGACTCCACAGATGTTTCTTGGTTCATAGCCAGTTCTACCTCCATTCTTTTGTGAGTTATGGATGAACGGTTATACACAGCGAGCTGAGTCTTTAAAACATTTCTTGGCTCTGAGGTTTGTTTTGATTCCATTATCTGCAAGATACATCATTTTATAGTTTCATATGGTCTCACATCAACTTCACACCTATACCAGCGCTTCTTGGTGTTTCCATCATTATACAGGTCTCCCTTCACACAAGTATATGCTTTGCTACTCCACTCTTATAAAGGATAGCTGAACCACCACTACCACAAGTGAATGGCTGGTCAACTCATCCCAGACATGCCTGTTAAAGCCAGTGCTCAAATATGTTATTAGAAATGTAAATTATATAGCCCAGATCTCTATAGTTACTTCATTCATCATCATTATCCAAAATGGCAGTGGTGCTGAAAGCTGGTGTTGTGTTGTGATGCTGTCAAACTGGAGAAAAAAATTCCCAAAAAGTTTTTTTTTGCATTCTTCTTCATCACCTTGATTGGCAACTCTACTTTACAAAAAAATGTGATGTCATTGTGCACAGGTACAGCAACTATTCCCATGCAATTATTCTATGTTTGTCTCATATTCCATCACTAGCCATTCTGCTAGGTACAACATGCCACTGTACTGCAGAAATAAATCAATCAAAAAACACTATACTGTATCTTTCAAAGCAGTTTATTTTTATTTTATTCTTCTTCATCTTGGCCTCTTTGCCCAGTTTCATCTTGAAGATGCTGTTGGAAGTGCATGATGATTGGCCATGGTGCCACCGCATTCTGGAAAAACATGAATAAAGTACAATATTTTCTTGTCATCACTAGGGATGAGGTTTAGGGTTAGTTTAAGCATGGGTTTGCATCATGTATTCCTCTAGCTGTTTTTAGGCTGGATCTTTGGAACATACTGCCTTCCTCCTGATGTCCTGATGAAGACTCTCTATAAGTTGAAATGCATTGAGGTGTCAAGTTGCCATCTGAAGATTCTTGTTTGATGGAACTTACATAGTGCAGATAACCATTGTCTTTTAGGATGTATGCAGCATCTTGGAACATTTTAGGAGGTGACTAGAGGATGAGCCACGGCAAGGCAAAAGATTAGCAACACAACACATCCGGACACTGGAGGCACAGCAACAGGCAGAAGAAAAGAATTCAACCTGGTCTTCACCAACAATGAGGACTTGAGTTCTCTGTTGCAGATGCTAGCAAATGATCTCTTTTATGCTAAAATACTTTCACAGGAACTTCAGGGCATTAAAGAGAGGGCCCATTATTGGGTGAACACCCTATTAGATCCCTGATGCTAGGGAACAATGGTAGATCTACTGCCACAGAATTCACTACTTCGAGGACATGCTGCATAAGAACCTCTTGGACGCAGTTTTTGATGGTGGTAGAATCTCCATTTATTACTAATTTCCCTCTAACTCTCAGATCCCTGAAAAGAAGAGCAGTGGTGTCTGTGTCTACCTCAGCAATGCTTTTTAAGACTTTTTTTAACCCCAGCTTATAGGTCCGTGCCTAAACCAAAGGGTTGCCAACTCCATGGAGTCCAAGATGGATGCAGACACTCAGAAATGAGGGCCCCATGAACTATTGTCTGTACAGGTTGGACCACCGGCTGAAGCTTGCACAGTACACACTGGAACATCTGAACATCCTGCAGTGGTTGTTGTTTCCAGTAGAACCCTTGGTGTAGCAAGGGGTTTTGTCACAGAGAGGCCTGTGTGCCTGTTTCACACAAGTAGTATTTGAATCCAACCTGGACATTTTTTCTCATCTCTAGTCATCTCCAGCAGCATGTCTACCTTGTGCCCCTTAGCAAAATAAGTAAAAAATAGATTACATTTGTAGGGAGGTTTTACAGGGAGGACTTTATCTCTGTTTTTGCACTAAAATGTTACAAAGGCCTAAAGAATGTCATGGTGGATGTAAACATAGGAAACACCACTCTCCCAACCCAAGCAAAGTGTAAGCAAAGGTGTTAGGTGGTCTCAGCCAGCTCTGCTCTGCAAACCAAGCACCCTGATGTGTTTTGCCTCGCCCACAGTGGCTTAGTCATAGAAACTATGGGGTGAAATGCTTCAGGGGGAGTAGTTTGCAGAATAGCACTGGCTTAGGTCTACCAACACCTTTACTTTCACTCCAGCTGGGTTGAGAGAGTGGCGTTCCCCATGTTTACAGATTTTGTCACCGCTGGATTAGTGAGCCTGAACGCCAGCACCCCTATTTCTGAGGACCAGGAGGAAAAACATTCCTCTTGTTTGGAGCAGTGCTCCAAGCTTCATTCAATGTCATGGTGGATGTTCATGCCACAAAGGATTGTAAGACATTCGCTCATCTGTGTCCAAGACAAACCTTCACCCAATTTATTAGGTACACCTGTTCATCAGAATGGGAAAGAAAGGGGATTTAAAGTGATTCTAAAGGTTTCTTTTTTTTTGGGGGGGGGGGATAACAAACATGCTATACTTACCTTCTGTGTGTAGTGGTTTTGCACAGAGCAGCCTGGGTCCTCCTCTTCCTGGGTCCCCCCAGGCTTTCCTGGCTCCTCCTGTCTGTCGGGTGCCCCCATATCAAGCAGCTTGCTAAGGGGGCACCCGCTGTTCCATGTGTTTTTTCACCTCCTCTCTCTCCTCATTGACTGATTGCCTGTGATTGACAGCAGTGGGAGCCAATGACTCCCACTTGCTATCTCAGCCAATGAGGAGGCAGAGACCTGGGACAGCCAAGGCTGTTGTTCACATTGCTGGATCACGATGAGGCTCAGATAAGTATTGAGGGGGCTGGGGGACCCCTCAATACTTATGCATGAAGGTAAAAAACCATGAGCCTTTACAACCACTTTAAGTGACTTTGAACGTAGCATGGTTGTTGGTGCCAGATAGGCTGGTCTGAGTATTTTAAAAACTGCTGATCTACTGGGATTTTCATGTACAACCATCTCTAGGGTTTACAGAGAATGGTCCGAAAAAGAAAATATCCAGTGAGCGACAATTGTGTGTGGACCAAAATGCCTTGTTGATGTCAGAGGTCAGAGGAAAATGGACAGACTGGTTTCTGCCACATTCAGATGGTAGGGTCAGAATTTGGCATAACCAATATGAATGCATGGATCCATCCTGCTTTGTATCAACGTTTCAGGCTGGTGGTGGTGGTGTCATGGTGTGGTGGATCCATCCTGCCTTGTATCAATGGTTCAGGCTGGTGGTGGGGGTGTCATGGTGTGGTGGATCCATCCTGCCTTGTATCAATGGTTCAGGCTGGTGGTGGGGGTGTCATGGTGTGGTGGATCCATCCTGCCTTGTATCAACGTTTCAGGCTGGCGGTGGTGGTGTAATGGTGTGGGGCATATTTTCTTGACACTAGCAAGGTGTACCCAATAAAGTGGTCAGTGAGTGTATGGTTTGCTTCAAAAACAAAACCAAGATAGTCCATTTTATTAGTAGTGGCTTAAATTGTCCAGTATTTGTTTTCCTACATTGCATATCATGGTTAAATCTTTTTTCAAACTCATCAATTTCCAAGCATATACAGTAATTGCCACTTTTCTTTAATCCAATGTCTAGTCATCACTTACGATTTATTTTGTTGTCTGCCTGTTTTTCTTTATTTTTCTTCTGTTTAACATTATACGCTTTCATTCTGAGCGGCAAGTCAGGCAACTGAAGACAATGCTGTGACGCACAAAATAATACGATTATTCTCATCATCGTTCTTTGCATGATCACTGGAAAAGCTAAAATGTTAGTTGGCTTTATTAAAAAGGCTCTTTTTGATTTAGGCTTCATGGAGCTACAATTATTTAACCCCCTTTAGTCTCGGCCAGGCGTGTGCCCGCCGCTGTTCAGCAACACTGCGAACTCTTTCAGGACAGCAGGGGTTAACTATCTCTAATTAAAATGCAAAGTTTGTCTTCTTAGATGATTCTAGATGAAAAGCCCTTTTTAATGAAAGAGCAACAGTAAACTCCAAATTTTTCCCTGATGAAGATAAGTTATAGAAATTCCGCTAACCTTTTTTTTCTCCTGAATATTATCTCTCGTTGAAAAAACAATGCTTTCTTTCTAAATCTGAATTTGCATATGAAAAAAGGCACATTTTATTGATGCTTTTGACGGATTGTATTCTTTTGCTTGCTGGAATACTGCTTTTTAAACATAACAGCTTAATTTTTTTTATCATAAAGTGCAGGAAATCTCATTCTGGAAGCCTTCTCTGTATGTTGAGCCCTCTAAAGAAAATTATCAGTTCCGATTTTCACATGAGCATTTGCCTATACAGACAGTTTCTTCCAAGTAAAATGAGCTCAACGCAATCAGCAGAAGCAGATAGGCAGAGAAAAAAAGAGGCTTATATGGATTCATTAGAGTGGGCCACCAATGCCATTAAAATGGCAGTGGTGTGATTTCAAAAAAGGTTTACACTTGAAACAAAAAGCTGCCGAGACCTTGTGAGATGCAAGAAAAGTTCACATAATGTATGCATTCATTTTTTACTGACAGATGTTCATGTATGGCAGGGGTGTCCATAATAATTCTTTAGCATGCTACAGAAAGCAGACTTGTGCAAGCCAATCAGCTTGGTTAAATATTTGGTTCTCATAAAATAGATAGCTACAGATTTCAGCCAATCTGTCTACTTGCTGGTCTGATGTGTCCTTGTTTGCTTTTTCTATTAAAGAAGAAAAATGCTAGTCTCTGTCCCCTGATGGATCGTAGTCTAAAACATCAAACATAAGAGCTGGTATTTCTATAGCATTCATGTGTTATGTGACATTGTAATCGGCTTGCATAGGGAAACCTTCTCAAATGCCTGGGGTAGTGCAATGTGGTGTAGCAACCTCCTAGATAGGTGCTAGTTAGGTTAGATAAATGTAGTCCTTTGGCTTCCCTGTAATCAGCTGAACAGCTTGCAATTGCTTTCAGCTGGTCTCCATTTCACTGGTTGTGCCTTCTGGAGGATTCTGGAATGTAATGGGCTGTGAGGGACAAGTCCACAGCCTTAATGATGATGTGGACCCAGCCGATCCCTGGGGGAGTGTGTCCAGAAGGTGGCAGGGGGGTGCATAGATCGGCTTAGAGCAGTGGGGTTCTTGTCCAGTAGGAGAAGTTCCCAGCCTGAAGGGCTAATGTCCTTCTGGGCAGTCCTGCTGTGCTTTTTCAGTTGCTCATTGAGGTCTCAGCTCTATTAGAACTGGGTGGGCTTATTTTACAGAAATGTGCTGGAACTCATCAAGGGATTTATCTAAGGATCTGCTCTGGAGAGTTCACAGGAGAAATACCTGGGTAATATCAGAAGGAGGCATCCAAATGTCTAGAGACATTTCTGGGTACAGACTGGTGTGTGAGATCCGAGTGACTGTGTGATGCTACTATCCCTATTGCATCAGTGCCAGTGCAGAAAGGTGGACATTTCTTGTAATGTCCCTGTGTAACTCCATCCATTATTTGCTGCTGGAGAGACTGTGCTAAGAAGCTGTGAGAAAGTGAAGAAGTGTCATCACATTATTACTTTGCATTACTGGAGTATCCTACCGTTATCCTGCACCCCATCCAAGTTCTAGTTATAATAAAGCTTAAAAAAGGATAGACTATTCCTTGGGCCAGAAAAGTGGCTGAGACTATATGCCTGGCTGTTAATACACTAGCTTGTGAAGGAACCTTGGGACTACTCAGTGAGTCCTATAGGGGGTGAGTGCTACAGTGGAAGAGGAATAGCATTTTCCAAAAATTATGGCCAACAAATATAAAACAATATAACAATGTAAACGACTATACTTATTCAATTGTTTCCTTGACCTTAACCAATACCAAATTAAGAGCTTCGTGGGCCTGGTACTGAGAATTTTGCTGGGTCTTCTTATGTAAAAAAAAATGAAAATGCAAACTTTTTTGTTAAATTAAATTAAATAGAAGGGGGATGGGGGTGGGGGGGGGGGAGTGAGAGAGAGATAGGGGAGAGAGAGAGAGTTGAGAGAATGGGGGGGGGGGGGGGGGGGTGAGAAGGAGAGAGGAGGTGAGAAAGAGAGAGGGGGTGTGAGAGAGAGGGGGTGAGAGAGAGAGGGTGGTGAGAGAAGGGGGTGAGAGAGAGGGAGATGGGGGGATGAGAGAATGGGAGGGTGAGAGAGAGAAGGGGGTGAGAGAGAGAGAGAGGGGGTGAGAGAGAGAGCGTGGTGAGAGAATGGGGAGTGAAAGAGGAGGTAAAAAAGAGAGGGGGTGAGAAAGAGAGGGGGGTGAGAGAGAGAGGGTGAGAGAAAGAGGGTGGTGAGAGAAGTGGGTGAGAGAGATGGGGTGGGGGGGTGAGAGAATGGGAGGGTGAGAGAATGGAGGAGTGAGAGAGAGATGGGGGTGAGAGAGAGTGTGGTGAGAGAATGGGGGGTGAAAGAGGAGGTTAAAAAGAGGGACGGTGAGAAAGAGAGGGGGTTGGAGAGAGAGGGGGGTGAGAGAGAAGGGGGTGAGAGAGAGCAGGGTGGAAGAATGGGGGGGCAGAGAAGGGATGAGAAAGAGAGGGAAGTGAGAGAAAGAGGGGGTGAGAAAGAGAAGGGAGTGAGAGAAAGAGAGGTTGTGAGAGGGGGTTGAGAAAGAAAGGGGGTGTAGAGAGAAGGGGGGTGAGAGAGAGAAAGAGATAGGGTGAGAGACTGGGAAGGTGAGAGAAAGAGGGGGGTGAGAGAGAGGGAGGTGAGAGAATAGGTGGTGACAGGGGTTGAGAAAAAGAGACGGGTGAGAGAGAGAGGGGTAAGATAGAGAGGGGGGTGAGAGAAAGGGGGTGAGAAGAAGAGAGAGAGAGGGGGGTGTTGGTCAGTATGTCTTCTATTAGGAGCTTCTGCTAACAAATGGTCCACCCTGTATCACCTTCACTACTCAGCATATTCCCAACCACACAGCAAACCTAATGGTGAAGGTGCAGCCTGACACTCCAGTCCAGCCTCTTCATCCTAGCCAGCCAGGGATATCCATATTCGGAGGCTGCAAAGTAGAATCCCCACCCATATTTTCTCCCAGGTGCAGTGTTCGACTACTAAGGGAGGTCGGCGGAATTTGTCAGCTACAATGAAAGTGGGGGAAGCAGAGCGAAGTGTGGGAGGGACAAGCATGGCTTAATTGAGCAAATAGGGCACATGTCTGGTGCCTCATTAGCGCCTAACTTCCACCCATCCTGCGTCCTATAACTGCTTAACTTCTGTCCACCATGCACCCCACTAGGGCCTAAGTTCCACCTACCCTGCACCCCATTAACACCTAACTTTCACCCACCCTGTGCCCCATTAGCACCTGCTATCTCCCTACATCGCTCTTTCCAGCTTCTCTCACTGTAGCTGACAAACCCTCCACTCCACCTGTAGAACTAGTCCCAAAAGACTTTTAGGAAATCAGGAAGTGGCAAGGAATCTCCTCCCATATTCAATTCTAGGGACAGTGCTCCAGCTCTTGAGGTGGTGGGTGGGGTTGTCAGCTACAGTGAGAGAGAGAAGTGAGACGGGCGCTAGAGGCACAAATTAGCCATGGCCTGTTCTTTTGGGGCAGCTGGGCCTATATTTAGGTGGGGGCCTGCACCTGCACCTGCAGCTTCCATAGCTCTTACGTTAATCCGGCCCTGGCCTTAACACAAAATTCAATACAGTTGGTCTTATATTTGTGGCTGCATAGGGCACCCTTGGATAGCAGGAACCAGTTTAAATAAAGAAAAAAGGAATAAGCCAAACTTGTTTGGCTTAAGCCAGGTTCAGCAAATATCACTGAAGTTTTGCTGTCTAATAGGGATGAGCTGAACGTACCTGGGTTCAATTCGAAACAGGTTTGGGTGCCAAATTTGATCCCCATTGGAGTCATTAAAAGCTATATATTAAAAAACAGTAATGGACACTATTTGGGCTAAAATGCTAGGGATTGTGAAAAAATGGCATGGGGGACTGGGTACTGCCCTAGGGACATGCACCAAAGCATAAAAAATCACAAAAATCAGTTTGGCCAAGCGAAGCAATTTTATAATGTTTTAACCCTTTGAGGAGCGTAAGATTTTGGAACGCCAAAATAATCAATTTTTTTGTTTTTAACCATTAGCCGCCCAGCCAATGGCCATTTGGCGGCTTCAGATGTGTCTCTCCATTCCGGGTCCACGCCATTTGGCGTGCTCCCGCACATGCGCCGTTTGCGCGAATGCAGAGCGGCGCAGCAGTGCGATCTGTCACCGGCCGTGCACCTCGGACACGGTCGATGACAGATCCGAGTACCGGCTCCCGTTGCTGGTACCATGTGACCTGCTGTGACCAATCACAGCAGGTCACATGACAGTTGTATACATGGATGCCTTCATTCATGATGCCATCCATTGTATACTAGTGCCTAGCTGTGAATGGTCACAGCTAATCACATGCACATGTCATGTGATTAGCTGTGACCAAATCACAGCTAAGCACAAAAAAAAAAAAAAGCTGAATGAATCGATTTCATTCAGGTAAATGCTTGCTTATAGCAAAGTAATTCTTTGCTATAAGCAAATTGTGTAAAAAAAAAAAATACTGATCACTTCCCCAAAGTAGTACAATGTTACTATGGTAACATTGTACTACTTTGGTCATGGTAAAATATGAAAAAAAAATCCTAAAAAAAATTAAAAAAATGTAATAAAAAATTAAATATAATAAAAAATTTAAAAAAAATATATATATTTTTTTTTTTCATACTGTCACCAGTCAGTGTCCCTGTTCACCGTCATGCCAGTTATATGATGACTCTGTACTGCACTGGTGACAGTATGTAAAAAAAAAAATAGTGAAAATAATTTTTTTAATTTTTTCATATTCCGAAAAATTATGACAAAAAATACAACTTCAAAAAACTCGCCATGCCTCTTATGAAGTACGTCGGACTGTCTACTCTGCAAAAAGGGGTCATTAGGGGGATATCTGTACTGTTCTGACATTCTTTAACCTCAAGAAATTAGGTTGGCCGTCAGTACTTCAGGATTGATCAATTTTCAGATCTATACCATAGTTTGTGAACTCTATAACTTTCCTACAAACTAAAAAATACATCCTAATTTGGGTTATTTTTACCAAAGACATGTAGCAGAATACATCTCGGCCTAAATTTATGAAGAACAATGATTTATTTGTAAACTTTTATAACAGAAACAAAGAAAAATGTGTTTTTTTTTCAAAATTTTTGGTCTTTTTTTGTTAATTTAGCAAAAAATAAAAACCCCAGCGGTGATTAAATACCACCAAAAGAAAGCTCTAGTTGTGTGAAGAAAATGATAAAATTTTTGTTTGGGTACAATGTTGTATGACCGCGCAATTGTCATTCAAAGTGTGAGAGCGCTGAAACCTGAAAAATGGCCTGGGCAGGAAGGAGTAAAATTGCACGGTATTGAAACGGTTAAAGTTCGTACACTTCAGTTGCTGTAACTAAGCCACTTCATGAAATAATTGACAAAAAGCTAGATCCATTTGCTGTTTGTTGATAAGAACTAATATTTTGACTCAAACCAAAAAAAAAAAAAAAGAGTTTTAAGTTCTTAATCAGATGATACACTCAATTAAAAACATGGGACAAATACGTCCCTTGGTCCTCAAAGGGTTAAAGTGGTAGTAAACTCTTGTTTTTTTACTTTTACATACAGGTAAGCTTATAATAAATCTTACCTGTAGGTAAAATGAATATCTCCTAAACATTCACCGTTTCACTCTGTTTTAGAGTAGACGTGCCATTCCTGTGAGTACTGTGCCATGGCTCCCACAGGACTCCATGCGTGAGAGTGACATCATTGTGGCCCAGCCAGCCAGACGTCCGGAGCCAAACTGGAAAGGAAGAGTGGGTGAAGATGGAAGCCTCTGCAGTGGTGACAGGAGGGCTTCGTTTTAAGGTAAGTCCTTCATTATGTGCTAGTATGCTATGTATTCTAACACATTATGACATTACCTTGCAGGTGATTTTTTTTTTTCCTGCAGTTTACTACCGCTTTAAAGGCGACATTAAAAATGCACAATTACTTTAAATAACATGCCTGGGGGATGCTGTGACCCTGCCGGTAAGGTGGCACATCTGTACAATGTATACAGCAAAGCTGACATTTGGAAAGAAAAAATGGCATTTAAATTGTCAGCAAATGGCAGCCTAGGCCACTTTACTTATGTTTATAAACAAACGGCCGGGGATTCTTTTCATCTATGTACTGTATATCAGACCCTTATTAAAGATCAGTGTTTGGTATAGATGTTAATGAAAGGGGACACACACACACACACACACACTGGGATCACATCCAATTTTCTTTTTCATTTACCAGACTTTCGGTCACAAAAAAAATACATAAACACTCAATAAACATCCAAGGTTTTTGACAAGCCCTTTTATATAAAAAAAATAAGTCCCACACCGTACATGCCATTGTTCAGTGATGGAATCATTGTGACATCATTGACCAAATGTGGACATATTCATATTTGGTCAAAGAGGTCATCAGGGAGACCCTGCCACTTTACTAAGCTTTCATTTATTCAATCGGTCATTTGTGGTGAGCAGTTTTCCAGGAAGGGTCATATTGGTGTGGTCATCAGGCACTGGAAGTTGCTATTTGCATTATTGGTCAATGCAGTTGGCAATGGATGTATATCTTAGGGCATTTTTGGAAGTTTTTGTAGTTTTTACTAAAGTACTTGTAAAAAGTGTGTGTGTTTATACATTGTTTACATTTTGTTGTAAATGAATAGAGGTTCCAGGTACCCCTTTACTCATGGTATGGTGAGGAGGGACGGTATCTGGGGACCCCATCATTTTTGAAGGGGTCTTCTAGATTCTAATAAGCCTTTTGTCCATAGACCCTCACCACTGGGCCAGTGTTGTGCGGAAGAGGCCCTTGTCCTTTTCAACATGAGCACAAGGTGCTTTTTTTGTGGGGTCCCCTCTGTGGGGAACCACTCCATGTTGAAAGCATGTGGCCTGGTATGCTTCAGGAGGGGGGTGTACATTTTTAGCCAGGCCTGCCAGGCTGCATGCTAGGATAAGGATAAGGTCACCCGATGCATGTTCCATTTGAGAATCTTTCATTCACTGTCAGGAGGGTAAACCTCTTCCCACTAAACACCCCTAGCTCCCAAATTGACCATGTACCTTGTATTCCGGATTCTGTTCACCTGCACCAGTGTAGCACATTATAAGTCAGCATTCATCCAACCATCCAACCACCTGAGGTCCCTCTCATGTATTCAGGCTTCCTTTTTGAATAGCACACCTCCAGTCAGAAGCCAACTACTTGATCTTTTACTCAGTAATAAAGGGGTACACTTTCCAAACATTGATCAAAAAGGGACCACTTGATATTGTCCATAAAACCCACATCTTCTGGAATATTCTCAAGTCCATATTCTCTTTGGGTTAGTACTGAGTGTTGGTTGCCTTAAGGCTCATGGCAGAAAATCTCACATGGGTTAGGGGACCAGGCATGGTTGAACTATTCCATCTCTGCATTTTCCTTCTCTAAGTAAACATCACTGAACTTCCCCTTACTAGACTCCACCTACTGTACAAAAGGGAATCTGCTAGAGAAGCAGGATTAGCAGGTCACTTTCTGCAAGGAGGAGTCCAAACCAAGAGGAATATTTTAATTGGGGAGAAGAGCCAAACAATGTACCTCAAACAGGGGCGAACTGACAACTCATGGAGCCCCCGGGCAATAGGGGATCATGGGGCTCCTGTGTCCTTGCCCAAACTCAAAAAAGCCTATGAAAAAGGTACCATGGGCATCTCATGGGGCCCCCTACTGACCCTGGGCCCTCGGGCAGTGCCCGAGTTTCCAAATGGTCAGTCCGCCCCTGACCTCAAAATATCATTCCCTCCATCATGGACCTATCTCATGGATCCAGGGCACTAGTGATATTGTAACAATTAATTATCTCCATAGTGAAAGCTGAAGTCAGCTACCCTTGAAAGGTACATAAAGCTGCGTACATTAGAGTAGAGTTCCCACTGCAATGAAAGAGGCCCCTTAAATGTAACCATTTGAATATTTCACTAGCGCTTATAATCAAGTTCATATGAAGACAAATGATCCCAAAACAGCTATAAATAACAGAACTGTTGTACCTTCAATGCAAGGGAAAGTATACCAAAAAGTATCAAATAATATGAGTGTGCAAGGCTTCTAAATCCAGCAGAATGCCTTTATAGAAAATAACAGATTTTTGCTGGGTCTGACCTGTCTAACTGTTTCCCACATAAAAGATTAAACAATTAAAAAAAGGTCCCACACGTTGCTAAAGAGGGGAAAAACAGATGCTGCTGAAATCAGGTTGAACCGTGGTGTAAGTTGCCAATTCCCACTATGATAAGTGTGCTCCTGACAAGAAGAAAAGGACTTGTTAAATAATACTGCAATATACCAGTAGATTTTCTAGCTTCTATCTATAGAGTCTACATATGTTCCACAGAATGAAGAATAACTAATGATAGGAAAAGTAGTGAAATTCTCATTATTTCGAGTGTGTCAAACACATATACAGTATGTAAATCTTGCGTGACTCCCTATGCAACGTTCCAACGTCTTTTTAATGGCGTTCCACTCATTTACCACAACCTTTTCAAAAAGTGAAGGCTGAGTTGATAAATGCTAATGTAACCCAAGCCATAAGTACTTCTAGCTGTCAAGAAATCCAAGAATAAGTTAATTTGGTAATAATTAGAGTTGAATATGTCTATATTGTAGTTCAGCAAAAATCAGCTATTAGATCGTAAGCTTCCACGAACATGGTCCTCCTAAACCTATTGTCTTGAATTGTATTGTCTCACTTCATATTGTAAAGAGCTTTGAAAAATGTTGGCTCTATATAAATCCTGTATAATAATAATAATGATTAGTAATCCAACATCCCGAGCACAAGGTATGTACACTTTCAGAAAAAATATTTTTTTTTTCAATCTCTATTATTGTGAAGGAACCAGTTATTAATTTAATGTCAGAGGTTTGTATAAAATGTACACATTGAATAATCCCATCGTAGTGCATTTTGTACCCATGCAAATAAGATCATTTCTGCTACTTTTTATCTAGGATATTGCTACAATTTATGGGTCAACTACTAGATTTATTATTAACTTAGATATGATCATAAATTGAGTACTAGCTCAGGAATGCATGGGATTTAGTGTCCGTTGCTGTAAATTAGTTGGTTAGGTTGGCCCTCCATTAGCAACCAATTTGGCTCTGTACTGCATTTATAATCAGATAAGGTCAGATAAGACTTTGTATTGTACACTTACCATTAAAAAATGTATTTAATGAAATACTAGTGAAAATGAAGGGAATGTGCCCACGGATTGCTTGCACTTGCAAAGATGGAGCCATAGAAAGAAGATGGAGACCATATAAAAGATATCAATAGGGTAATTAATAACACGTATGTTGTGCATAACGGTATGATATAGTACTGCAAATGAAGATGTGATTATACACCATAGACCAGCCTTTCTCAATCTTTTCAACACAGAGGAACCCCTGAAATAAATTTCTGGTCTCAAAAAACTACTAAAACTCATGATACAATAGTGTGATGGTCAGTGGGAAGAATGCTCCTAACACTTGTGTCATTGGGAAGAATTAACCCTTACAGATAGCTAAAAAGATCATTGGTATAAGTAGAAATTGTATCTGAGAGTCAGAAATTTCTTATTGCTCAAGGAACCCCTAACAACCTCTGAAGGAAACCTAGGGTTCCATGGTACCCTGGTTGAGAAACCCTGCCATAGACTATCGTTCTACATAAATCATTTGCCTCTCTATGGCAATCATAAAGGTGTGTACACACGCACAGATCAGGGACAGGTAGCGAGACATATATCTATTTGCATTTGAAATTTATACAATACCCTGAAGAAGGCTGTGCTTGAGAAAATGAAATCAAAGATAGAGAAAAATGCAGCCAGCCTTTTGCCTTGGTAAATAGACAGTTAGAGTGATATAAAACAATGTTTTACTGCATTTTTATGTGCACAATCTCAAAAATAGTCCAAAATAAAGCCCATCAAATCAAAAAATCTAGTTCAAAAGTCAACAAGATCCAGCTGATCCAGAAGATGCCTTTGCCGGAATTGCTCTAATACAAAGTACTGTTTTACATTTTAGATTGGAGTAGTTTTAAACTTTTTTATTTAATACATTTTCTTTGCAGTTTTATTGACAATTTTTCATTTTTTTTGTGCGGGAACTACAGTGAGTGTGGCAATACAGGTTGAAGATATTCAACCACTTCAGTCGATCCTGAATACGGCTGCCAGACTCATTCACCTTTCCAACCGCTCCATCTCCGCCACCCCCCTCTGCCAATCCCTCCACTGGCTTCCGATTGCGCAATAGATCAAATTCAAAATCCTAACACTGACGTACAAAGCTGTCCACCATACTGCCCCGAACTACATCACTGACCTAATATCCAAGTACCACCCAACACGCACACTCCGCTCCTCACAAGACCTCCTTCTCTCTAGTTCCCTGGTCTCCTCCTCCCATGCCCGCCTCCAGGACTTCTCCAGGGTGTCACCAATCCTCTGGAACTCCCTGCCCCAACCCATCAGATTATCACCTACTCTCCTCTCCTGTAGGTGCACCCTGAAAACCCATCTCTTCAGGGAAGCCTACCCCACCCCCTGCTAACTTGCCGACCTCCTCCACTCTTCCTACCACTCCATCCCCCACAGCTATCTCCTCCTGTGCCACCATCCCCTCCCTCCTAGATTGTAAGCTCGAAAGAGCAGGGCCCTCAATCCCCTCATGTTTTGCATTGTATTGTTATTGTTCTGTCACATGTTCTGTCCCCCTTTGTAATGTACAGCGCTGAGCGAACTATTGGCGCTTTATAAATACTGCATAATAATATTGGTGGAGACCAGATTCCAGATTCCTTAATACTGTTTACCATGACCACTCTGTAATTGGGGGTCATGGATATCTGGTAACTGCTCTCCCTTATGGGCAATGTGGTTCACATGTGAGGAAGTGGTGGCATCTATTATGTTTTTCTGTCCTTCAAAGATCTTCTTTACACGTGGCACTAGATTTTCTGATTTTATGGACTTTATTTTGGATTGTTTTTGGTATTGTGCACATATAAATGCAGCAATACTTCTCTTATATCACTATTTGTGCTTTTTTATTAAGGCTATGTAATGTTATTCACATTATTTGTATTATTTGTCATTTTGCATTTGGAGATTCAGCACTACCTTTTATTCTATAGAATATTTGAAATTTGCAGCACCAAGACCCACCTTGGCTTTTCTACACAACTATGCTGGTATGGATGTAGTGCACATGTAAGGAAGGATATACTGTATCCACTCTTTGGAGAGAAGGAAA
The DNA here is from genome assembly GCF_062004578.1 of Staurois parvus. NCBI lineage: Eukaryota > Metazoa > Chordata > Amphibia > Anura > Ranidae > Staurois > Staurois parvus. The sequence continues at coordinate 1,256,750 of NW_028318494.1, forward strand.
TAATTATGATGAGCTGGATATTTTTTATTTTTTTAGAACCAGGGCTTTTTCTCTCGAAGACTAGGTGCAGGAACTCCACCCTTCCTGTCCACCTCCCAATACCATCCTTTGAAAGAATACAGAACCAAGTATCATTTTGTGGTGCTAAGTAATTTGTATGGAATTGTATGGAATTTGTTAGTGATAACAAGAAAAGCAGTAAAATAGATCCCCACCAGCAGCAATGGACCTCCAGCAACAAAATACCCTCCCCACAACAACAGCAGTTCTCCCTGCAATCAGAATCAATGGACCCTCCAGCAACAAGCAGCAATAGACCCCTCCCTCAACAGTATATCCCTCCAATCAACAATTGACCCCCAGAAAAATAAGACCCACCTCTTGTAACAAAGGACCCCAGCAGTAACAATAGACACCCCCACAAAATAGATCCCGTCTAGTAACAGTAGACCCCCCCTGCAGCCAGCATCAAGAGACGCTGCAGCAAACTTCAGTACCCATTGCCATCACATACATTCAGTGCTTCCCCTACATTCCCACTGAAAAAAGTCCTGGTTACAACAAACACTTTCAATATGAAAAACTTGTAATCAGATGGGGCCCTAAAGCCGTCCATAAAAGGTGCTCGATTCCCCCATCATTACAGTCAGTGTTGATGGGAATCCCTCACACGGAACTATTGTTTTCTCCTGGAAGAGGGTGTGGGTGGAGCCATGTTGGTTGTACTCAAGTTGATCAATGGATCAGCCTGCCCATACATGGTTTGAATCTCGGCAGTCTCTGCTTAAGCGGTCGAGATTCAAATCTTCCTTGTCTGGGTTTACATCATAAGCAGATATGGAGAAACTGTACCATCAGTAATGGTTCCCCTAATGGTGGAAAGGAAAGTTGCAAGTGGGCTAAGACATCATAACATATTGGTGTTCATATTGCTGAAATCCAAAGCCTATGTACTTTATTTTTCTTTATACATTAACTGAAGGTCCAATTGCTCCAAGTTGGTGATCTAACCAATCTCCATTGTGAACCTGCATCATGGCACCACATTACACCAACTAACAAGACCCGTAGAAATACAGAAATACAAAGTTCTAAAAACTGTATAGCAATTTATGTCTTAGTGGATATGTTAAAAAAACTGTTCTTTTTTTATATTTTTATATTGACCTCACAATGCTTCAAAGTGTGCTCGCTTATAGAAAATATCACACCTTCCCAAGTTAGGCTGCTATGCAAATTTAGTTTTTGGCTCCTGCTGTAGCCAGAGGAGCAATGATTGCATAGCTTTGTCTGCTCCAGGTTGCACCAGCTGGGAGTTTGATTGCTCCCCCCTGCCCCTAGACAAAGTTTCTAGAGTTTAGGAAGGGAGAATTTAAATGACCGGCCAGAATATTCAGCAGGGCCTAGCCTATCCCCGGGGGCGGTGTGCCCAGTTGGTGGCTGGGAGAGATGTTAAGTAGTGTGGAGCCCTGAGAAGATTGTCTTTTTTCTTATGGATCCATGTGCTCAAGGGATGGGGGACTAATTAGCTTGGGACCACCTTCTTGGACTGGCAGCTGGAGGTCATATCTCTGGACTGATCATTGCCAGGATCTGTGAGTAGATCCAATCTCCTGTGTTGCAGTGTCTGGTGGCCCCTCAGCTGCAAGAAGCTAGACCATTTCAGCAAAACTTGACCATCAACTCCTTGGTTGTCAGCTGGAAGTGGATACAGTATTGATGGTGTAATTTATGTATCAAGTGTTTTGGAGTATCTCATAACCCACTGTCCTCCCAAGTTACCAGTTACTTAGCAATAAACTTTAGAAAAACACCCCTGGGCTGTTTATTGAGCTTGAGTAGATGAGATACTGCTGGCTGCCTGCACTGATTAGAGAAAGGACCTACAACGGCCCCTACGGGGGTAGCGCTACACTATGTTTGGGTATCTTTATACTGAGAAATTATTTGCAACCTTCAGGTTCAATGTTCAGACCTCAGATACCATGCAGATTCTATGCAGCTCTTTGCTATGGTGGCCAAGATTACAATACAAAGTATGAATTTGAAAAGTAAACACATCTTTATTGGTATTAGAATGGTGTAGAACAAAGTTTCTGACTAGCTTGTGACAGATTTGCTTTCATAAAGAACCTTTTTTAAAGGACGTTTTACCATTCCAGGAATCTTATTCCACCAGCCACTATCCTTTCTCACTGAACATGCCTTTGTAATGGATACTGTCCCTGTGGTCAAGAGGACAGTGTATGTCATGGTATTAGAAACAGCTGTGATGTCTTAGCATTACTTAACAAAGAGCATTACATATATTAGAAAGTAAGGTCATACTAGGGCAAACTCTTGGGACAATAGCTATATTATGGACATTGAATAACTTGAACTAGTAACCTATAGAGCTTTACACCTAATATAGTAAACTAAATTAATCTGAAACATATGCCTGGGAAAAGGAAACAATTTTCACATATAAATAATTAAATAATATCTAACTAGCGTAAATGACAAGCAGTTCTGCTGGTATAGTTTACCTTGTTTACTGTTCTAATGGATGAGGTACATTAGCCTTTTGACTTTCATATGCCACATGAATACTTCTTCACTAAGGATCACATCTAATAAATAGATACATCGATCCAAGAAATCTAAGCATGGTAGGATCCTGAACCTTCAGTGTCTTCATAAGAGCTCCATCCATCCTTCATCAGCTGAGCTTCCAAATCATTTTCAAGAACTATGGGAATTATCAAACCATGATCAATGAAGAACTATAGGAATTATCAAACCATGATCAATCAAGAACTATGGCAATTATCAAACCATGATCAATGAAGAACTATAGGAATTATCAAACCATGATCAATGAAGAACTATGGCAATTATCAAACCATGATCAACCAAAAACTATGGCAATTATCAAACCATGATCAACCAAGAACTATGGGACTTATCAAACCATGATCAACCAAGAACTATGGGACTTATCAAACCATGATCAACCAAGAACTATGGGAATTATCAAACCATGATCAACCAAGAACTATGGGACTTATCAAACCATGATCAACCAAGAACTATAGGAATTATCAAACCATGATCAACCAAAAACTATGGCAATTATCAAACCATGATCAACCAAGAACTATGGGACTTATCAAACCATGATCAACCAAGAACTATGGGAATTATCAAACCATGATCAACCAAGAACTATGGCAATTATCAAACCATGATCAACCAGGAACTTTGGGACTTATCAAACCATGATCAACCAAGAACTATGGGACTTATCAAACCATGATCAACCAAGAACTATGGGAATTATCAAACCATGATCAACCAAGAACTATGGGACTTATCAAACCATGATCAACCAAGAACTATAGGAATTATCAAACCATGATCAACCAAGAACTATGGCAATTATCAAACCATGATCAATGAAGAACTATGGGACTTATCAAACCATGATCAACCAAGAACTATGGGAATTATCAAACCATGATCAACCAAGAACTATGGGAATTATCAAACCATGATCAACCAAGAACTATGGGACTTATCAAACCATGATCAACCAAGAACTATAGGAATTATCAAACCATGATCAACCAAAAACTATGGCAATTATCAAACCATGATCAACCAAGAACTATGGGACTTATCAAACCATGATCAACCAAGAACTATGGGAATTATCAAACCATGATCAACCAAGAACTATGGCAATTATCAAACCATGATCAACCAGGAACTTTGGGACTTATCAAACCATGATCAACCAAGAACTATGGGACTTATCAAACCATGATCAACCAAGAACTATGGGAATTATCAAACCATGATCAACCAAGAACTATGGGACTTATCAAACCATGATCAACCAAGAACTATAGGAATTATCAAACCATGATCAACCAAGAACTATGGCAATTATCAAACCATGATCAATGAAGAACTATGGCAATTATCAAACCATGATCAACCAAGAACTATGGCAATTATCAAACCATGATCAACCAAGAACTATAGGAATTATCAAACCATGATCAACCAAGAACTATGTGACTTATCAAACCATGATCAACCAAGAACTATGGGACTTATCAAACCATGATCAACCAAGAACTATGGCAATTATCAAACCATGATCAACCAAGAACTATAGGAATTATCAAACCATGATCAACCAAGAACTATGGCAATTATCAAACCATGATCAACCAAGAACTATGGCAATTATCAAACCATGATCAGCCAAATGGACAGATGCAGTTGTTTTTTTTGTTTTCCTTATTCTGAGTGAAATAAGTATGGTCAGTTTCTTCTGACATTCTATACATAAAGGTTTTTTTTATCTACATATTAGATCTAATTTTGCCAACATTGCCAAATAAACATACATTTTATGAGTACCTTAGAATCATAGAACAGCGACAGCAGAAAAAAAGACCAAGCGGTCCATTGAGTCTGCCTTTTTTTTTTTGTTACATGTTTTGTTTTGTTTTTTATGGTTTTCTTTTGTTAACTTTTTCATGTAAATCTATGTTTGTCCCATTCATGTTTGAAAAAACATACTGTTGAATGACTCCCTACCTCTGTTGGCAGTTTATTCCAAGCATCAACTACCCTTTCAGTAAAATAATAGTTTCTGAAATTAGTTTTGAACTTTCCTCCAGTTAGTTTAAGGTCATGTTCCCATGTACTTGATTCTGGTTTCATACTGAAAATATTGTCCTCTTATACCTTATTCATCCCCTTGATGTATCTAAAGATGTTAAATGTGTCTCCCTTCTTCCCTTAATTCCTTTAGATGCCGAATTATGTACTGTGGTAACAGTTGGTTATTAGTGCCTTAGATCATTTCAACAGCTCAACAAATTTCAGATTGACTTGCAAAGTATAACACAGGTTGACAAGGCCTTGCCTATAAAAGTGAGACACAAACTATTGTATTGGAAAAGGCATTGTAAACATCAACGGAAATGGGCAAAGTAGAGAAAACCATTGCAGCCAGTTGGGAATCAGAGTCATCTCACACTTAAGGATTGTTGCTTTAGGTCAGTGGTCTCCAAACTGCAGCCCTGGAGCCAGATGTGGCTCTTTTCTTGTCGTTATCTGGACATTGGGGCACTATTCCTCCCACTAGCATCAACAATGGGCCACAATTCCTGTTACTGACATCAACAACAGTGCACAATTCCTCCCAATGATGGGGCTCTATTCCGCCCACTGATACCAATGATGTGGCACTATTCCTCCCAATGACATCAACAATGGGGCACTATTCCTCCCAATGATGGGGCTCTATTCCTCCCACTGATGCCAATGATATGGCACTATGCCTCCCACTGACATCAACAATGGGGCACTATTCCTCCCACTGACACCAACGATGGTGCACTATTTCTTCCCCTATAGCTAAAGCTGCATTGTTTACTCCTGCTGATGCCAGGACAATTTCTACTCCCAATGGCTACAGTCCAAACCCCTTAAAGTCTGAAGAACAGGAAACTGGTCCTTTGTTTAGAATGTTTGTAGACCTGTGCTATAGGTCATGACTCCATCTACACCATTGTTAACCTGATAGTGGTTACACACTAGAAACTGGGAGTTTTCACCACTGCATGAAGTCCCTTAAAAATCTAAGAAGATCCATCATTAGGCTTCAGAGTTCTTTACATTGTTCCTCATTTATTAAGGTGTTTGAGAGAAGAATTATCTTAGCCAGTTCCTGCCATTTTGTAACAATCCATTCTTTCTGTGACATGGCCTACTGTGTTATATTAGTATCTGCTATGAATGGTGTCCAAACAGTTCAATCGAGCAAGTTGAGAAATTTAAAGTGTATATATGGTCAAAATGTAAAATCCTATATACATTTCCACATTGTATTTCAATTATTTCCTAGTCTACTCCTATTAATCTGAATGATCTTGAAATTTGGAAACTTACTTTGTGAAGATCCCCACACATTTCCTTCCTTGAATTCTGTGCCCCGTAGTCACTATGCCCTGTGCGTAAACACTGATGTGTCACACGTTTCACAGAGCCTGCTTTCTGACCTACAGAGGTGCTGACCGAAGGAGTTTTCAGGAGGCTGAGTCAGTACAGGAATCGCTGCTTGCAGGCAGCAAGGTACCATGGGACATGTAGTCCTTAGAAATGGAGGAGAAGCCTCAAATCATGCAGGGAACCCAGGAAGTTGTGGAAATTATTGGCCAGCAGACAGGCACTATCCCTTTCATATCAAGAGATTCCAATGCCATTATTTTTTAATTTTTTTGTGTAATTGTTACATTTAAAAATCTTCTTTAGTAATTGATAAGGTAAGTACAAACTATATAGGAGGAAACATATGGCGTTAGAGTTAGACTAGCAACTAACTAGGGAGTTATTAATAGATTATGGTTTAGGGAGTTAATGTCTAGTAGTAGCTTAAAGAATAGGTAAACCAAACATTTCATATTCCTGATATGTGCCTGATGTACCATGCATTTGTATGAAAATGTATCCTGGTCTCTTGGCATTGTTTCCTTTGTGTGAAATCCCTGGTGTTCCTGCAAGTCCCTGGTGTTCCCTCTGCTTGCCTATTAAAACTGAACACACTAGGCAGGGGATAACAGTGTGGTCAGTTTTACTATGAAGACCAGTGTGCTGCTGTTTCACCTCCCCTAATTCTTATGCAGTTGAGAAAAGAGGGAATGTGATCACTTTATAGAAAGGGAAAAATGTATTTATAATGTTTTTATATCTATACACAAATGTTTTGTCTTTCATTTCTATTTTTAATGGAATTGGTTGTTTTACAAGGTGAGGGTTTACAATGACTTTAAGGATCAAGCCATACTAAATTTTTGTATTAACGGTTAGTATTTAATCTCCAGTTTAGGGTTCAGTCACATTTGGTAGCATCAATATGAATCAGTTACCTTGATTTTAACTGTATGGCTAATATGTCAATTTGACAGTGAGATCTGAGAACCAGGAATGTGCTTGTGACAGACCCAACCAGGACAGGGGCTTTTGGAGGGGACTGCAGGCTAGTCTTTTGCCTACTAACCATGGCCCTGGCATCTGAGGGGGCTCTATTCTTTGGGAGTTGTGTGCCTGGGGGGGGACCTTTGGAGTAGTTTACTTTGGATTCAAGTCCATCTCTCCCCAAAACACACAGACTCTGAGAACTGGAGGACCAATATACAGATATGGGGTCTCTGTGCCCAAACCAGCAGTGACAGCTTCACTCCCCCCCTTCTAGACTCAGAGACTCTAAGAAGTTAATGGTATAATCAGCTCAAAACAACCTGATGCTGAGGACTTTTGCTCTAATCTGTTATATCAATGTGCAGCGCTAATAAAAAATGTGTGTTATAATCTGTGATGACCAGTGTGATCGTAAAAGAAAAAGGAAACATCATAAAAAAGAAATAGAGAATAGTGAATACTCCAATGAATAAACAAAATGTACGGTATAACAAATAACAGATTAAAATATATAAGTCCTCTAAATATCATAATAGTCCCAAAAATAGTGATGTGATCAAATAAACAAAATGTAGTGACTTCTGTGACTTCCACACTGCACCTCCACCATAATGCACTCACCAGAAGTAAGTAGCAAGCAAGCCCAGAGTGGAATGACACTAAGGGGTGTTCCTGGTTGTTCCTCCTGCTGGTGACCCGGTTGAAGGTGGGATCTCTCCAGAAGCCAGTGATACACCAAATGAACAATCAAAAGTAGAGTAGCCAAGTCTCCATCTCCAGCCCACGGTGAACCAAGGAAAGGGATTTCTCCTAGAGGGTAAGCTCATAGACCGAGCCCGGAGACAGTATCATATAGTGTTGAAGGTGGGATCTCTCCAGAAGCCAGTGATACACCAAATGAACAATCAAAAGTAGAGTAGCCAAGTTTCCATCTCCAGCCCAGGGTGAACCAAGGAAAGGGATTCCTCCTAGAGGGCAAGCTCATAGACCGAGCCCGGAGACAGTATCATATAGTGTAGTATGTTTTATTAAAAAGATAGCAACCACGTGGAGCATAAAACTATCAATGGATAAAAAGCACTTACAAAGATGGCCACCGGACCATCATGTGGATACGGCGGCGTGACATCAGCATGTTGGCTCCTCTCTGACACGTTTCATGAGCATGCACATTCTCAAAGGGATCCACCTCTTGCTCTAATCTGTTTATTAACTACCTGCCCTCCAGAGGATTTACCCCCCTTCCTGACCAGGGCATTTTTTGCGATACGGTGCTGCATTACTTTAACTGACAATTGCGCGGTCATGCAGCGCTGCACCAAAATGAAATTTATGTCCTTTTTTTTCCCACAAATAGAGCTTTCCTTTGGTGGTATTTGATAGCCTGTGCATTTTTTTATTTTTTACGCTATAAACAAAAAATTACCGGCAATTTTGAGAAAAAAACTATATTTTTTACTTTTTGCTATTCAACATGTCCAGTAAAAATTTTTTTAAAAATCTAATTTCTTTATAAATTTAGGCCAAAATATATTCTGCTCCATGTCTTTGCTAAAAAAAACCCCAGAGAAGTCCTGCAATTGGGCGTGGGAGGAGGAGACCAGGGAGCTAGAGAGTAGGAGGTCCTGTGAGGAGCGAAGGGCACGGGTAGGGTAGTATTTGGGTATCAGGTCGGTTATGTAGTTCGGGGCGGCATTGTGAATGGCTTTGTAGGTCAGAGTTAGCAGTTTGAATTTGATGCGTTGGGCAATCGGGAGCCAATGAAGGGATTGGCAGAGGGGGGAGGCAGATGTGGAGCGGTTGGTGAGGTGGATGAGTCTAGCCGCTGAGTTCAGGATAGACTGGAGTGGGGATAGCGTTCGTTTGGGTAGGCCAGTGAGAAGGGAATTGCAATAGTCCAGGCGTGAGATGATGAGGGAGTGTACGAGTTGTTTGGTGGTGTCTGGGGTGAGGAATGTGCGTATCTTGGAGATGTTGTGGAGGTGGAGCCTGCAAGATCTAGATAGCAGTTGGATGTGGGGTAGGAAGGAGAGGTGGGAGTCTATATTCTATTTCTTCTTCTCATTCATATTCTATTTTTTTCCTTTTCTTCTTTTCCTTCTTCTTTCATGTCACTGCTCATGCGCATTTTTTAAAATCGGAAAAAGATCGGCAGATTTGTCCATCATTGCCGTGAAAATCGGCAGAAAGACAAATTTGGCCGATTTTTTTCCAGCAGGACCGATAATCGAAAAGGGCTAAAAACGGCCGACCAATTACCGCACTAACGATCCAAAAATCGGACGATTTTTTTTTTGGCCGATTTTCTGCCATTTTTCATCCCATCTATGGCCCGCATAAGCCTCAACATGGGGAGGGTACCTTGCCAGTGGTTATAAATGAATGTAGCATTTCTATGAGCTAATGATGGCATTTCTGGCTGATCCAACACTTGTTGCTGCACTGTGGTTCCTTGCAGATGTGCATCAGAGCAAACTGGGCTTTTAATATACATATTTCTTTTTTCTACCCGCACTGTATATAATATTTGATTTTTTCAATCAACACCCACTCATACTGTAGATAAAACCACAAAGTCAAATTCACTGCTTTGGTTCTTTAGTAAAATTGCATCACTTTTTAATTGTGATTTTGGGTGGCATAAGTGAACAATTAGCACAATAAATATTAATTTAAGAGACGCTTGTTGGCGCCAGCAACTGTTACAGCAGCTGACATCATAGAACTGTATTTCAACTTTCTTCCTCCTTGCGTTTAATCATTTTTCTAATTGTTCAGCCACCAGAATTATACATCTGTTACTTGAGTTGTTTGATTAATGTAGCCAAGGCGATTGATTCATAATTCGGGTCTCTCTTAAAACCTTTTACTAGAAGGCAGCTTTCCTCGTGTAGATGATATTTGCAATTTCTTCAACGAATAATAAACAATAAATTATTGTCACTCTGAGGATCGAAAGTCCCTTGGTCACAAACCAAAGCAGGTGTTTGCTTAATAATTTGGTCAAAGATCAGCGAGCAAGAGGTTAGACAGTGAGACAGAGAATGGAAGGGTCACAGCACTGGGGAGGAGCCCAAACCTGACCTTACTGGGCCTCGGATGGTCAAATCTCAAGGTCAACCATTAGTGCTCCTTCTCTAACGGCTTCAGAGATGTTGACAATGAATTCACCACGCCAGTACCTTTAACCCTATTAATACTGTTAATACTGATAGAAAAGCAAAGAAACAGAAGGTAATTAGCAGAGCAGAAATCCTGACATACACATAATATGAAATGTATGAATGTATGAATCAAGAAGACATTAAAGACTCAGTAAACCAAAAACAGATATTTCAGCTTTTGGTAGATTCTGGAGCTTTTAACTTCCTTAAGGGATTCTTATGACACTCCATTGGTGAGATCTCTGAACTTGACTACGTAGTTCAGTCTGGACACGTCAAGGCAATGTCAAGACAATTTTAAATAGTTTATTGCTATTAATTATTTATTGTTACTCCATATCCCAAAGGCAATTTTTTCTTATTTTGAACCTGTTGGATTTTCCCTGTTGGATTTTTCATCTATTTTATAATATAGAGTAAATTCCTACATCAAACCTAGTGTACCTCCTCCAGTACAGTGGCGCTCCCATAAATTATATTTGTGCAGCCTTAGTAAACTATGACAAAGCACTCATAGAAATATTAAATAATAAAAATAAAAAATCATTAAATCAAAAATAACCCAGTGTCCACTGGTGGAAAAATGAAAAATAAATAATAATATATATATGTTATATAAATCAAATGAAAGTCCAATTATCACAGTCTTTGTGAAATATCTGTCCACACCACACCACGTGCTCGGTGTCACCAACTTCCCGTAAGACACTCACCTGGGATCTAATGCCTCTCATGCTCACGATAGGCACAACACTTTTTCTCTTTAAATACTCCACTTCACCATGAGGGCTCTCCAGATCAGCTTATTTAACCGCTTCCCGTCCACCCTATATCAGTAATACTGCTACAGGGAAGCATGGGTGCGCAAAATCACGTATATATATATATATATATATATACAGTATATATATATTTATGTGTTTTCACATTTTCCAGGTAGGGGGCGCAGGTGCGCCCTACCTGCACCGCTTTCATGGCCTCAGCTGTCAATCACCGGGTCCCAGCCGGTGATTACTTGCCGGCACCCGGTGATCGAGGAGCTTTACCAACAGAGGGAGAGAACTGTAAGTAAACAATACAGTTCTCTCCCGTCAGCTCCTGCACACTGCTATGCATGGCTTTGCATAGCAGAGCCATGCAAAGCAGTGTGCTTACAGTGAAGCACACACACACAGTAAAACAGCACACAGTTAACCCTTTGATCACCCGAGATGTTAACCCCTTCCTGCCCAGTGCCATTAGTACAGTGTCAGTGCTTTTTATTAGCACTGATCACTGTATTGGTGTCGCTGGGGATGTCAGTGACACCAAGTCAGTTCCCCTCAGTGTTAGAATGCCCAGCGCAGTCCCGCTATATTTTGCTGATTGTCGCCATTACTAGTAAAAATGAAAAAAAATGAAAAATAAATCCCAGTATATATACCGCCATTTGTAAACGCTATAAATATTCATGTAAACCTTCATTTACAAGTATTGGGATTCTTTTTAGCAAGTGTCAGAATGCCCGCTGCAGTCCCGCTATAAGTCGCTACTAGTAGAAAAAAAAATTCCATTACATAAACCTCCATTTGTAAACACTATAACTTTCACCAATTAGTTTACACATACTGGTTTTTTTTTTAGCATAGACACATTTTGGCCTAAATTTATGACAAAATGTAATTTTCGAATTTTTTTTTACTGGACATGTTTAATAGCAAAAAGTCAAAATTGGTCTTTTTTTTATTTATAGTGCACAAAATAAAAAAAGCACAGGTGATCAAATACCACCGAAAGAAAGCTCTATTTGTGTTGAACAAAATTACGTAAATTTCATTTGGGCGCAGTGTTGCATGACCGAGCAATTGTCAGTTAAAGTAACGCAGCACCATAACGCAAAAAATGACCTGGTCAGGAAGGGGGGTAAATCCTCACGAGGGCAAGTGGTTAAAGCCAATAAGTTTCACTCATAAAAAATAAAAAATGGACTACAATAGTGCAGTAATGTTAAAAACTGCCATTTATTTCTCCATTAAGATCTACTGAAAAGCAAACAATCTTTAATGCCTTAAACATGACCACAAATGTCAGGAATGGACTCGCCAATAGTGGTGGGACTCACCTGCTTTGTGGTTTGCAGTACCAGGGCTGGCCAGTGGGTGCTCTCAGCAACCAGAGGCTCACTTCTGCAGTCAGCCAAAACACCTGAGGCTGATTACAGGAGGTGCATATAAGGAATGGCCAGACTTGCAATCAAGGCATTGGTGTATGTTTTCCCAAAAGCCCCTGTACCTGCATCCTGTCGGCTTCCTGTCTGATCCAGCTTGATCCCTGACTCTGATTGTACTCCCCTGTCCTGACCTCTGCTATTCCTGACCACTCTCCAGTCTGCTCCTTTGGTACCTTGTCTGGCTGATTGCTCCTGACCCGGCCCGTCCGACTACGCTTAGTATTGTTCTTTTGGGGGTTTTGGTTTGGTTTGTTTTCACTGTGTTTATGTTTAGTCTTGCACTGCATTTATGTATTGTTTAGTCTTAAATAAATTATATTGTTTATACTATATCTGAAGCCTGCGTTTCCCTGTGTTAGTCCACACACCTCTGGTCATACCCGGGGCCCTGACAACAAAGCTGCTACAGTGTCCGGATACAGCAAGTCAGGCAGACAATATTGGCATCTCACCAGACAGAACCGCTTCCACTTCCAGAATGTCACTTCTGGTCCAACATGTTATGTCACTTCTGGCTGCCGTACAGCCATCACCGACGCGTTTCTTCATCCCAACTTTTTTTTTCACGAGTGGACACTGGGTGTTTTTTATTTATTTTATTTTTAAAATTTGTATTATTTAATATTTCTATGAGTGCTTTGTCATATTTATCTCAGGTTGCACGCATATAATTTATGATAGTGCCACTGTACTTTGCCATATTGGAGGAGGTACACTAGGTTTGCTAATTTTGTTTTTTAAAGTGGCAGCGCTCAGTGAGAGAAAAATTTAGTCCTCATGCACACTTGACTTTTTTACAGCGGCTGTTTTTGGCTTTTGACATTTTTTTCTACATCCAGTAAAGCCCCCAGCATGTTATCCTATGTGTCCATGTACACATAGACTGGAATCAATGTTTTTTGGCTGGAAAAAAACCCAGAACTAGTGGAGGAGTTTTTTTAGCTGTAAAAATGCTCTAATGTTGAAAAATGTGGCAAAACGCATTAAAACGCGGTAAAATGCCGCAAACTGGCGTTTTTAGACATTTTTTGACCAAAAAAAACCTCTAAAAAAACACAAACATAGAAAACTGCCGCTAATCATGTCCAAACTCCACTAAACGGTAATGCACAAATGCTAAAAAAAGCTGAAAAACTCACGTTTTTAATGTGACTTTATACAGCTAACGTTACCAGTGTTATCAAAACGTCCCGTGTGCATGAGGGCTTATAGTTATATACAGTTATCTGAGGTGCAGGGCTGATGTTGTTGAGTATTGGGTGGTGGTGCACAATTATTTATTTGAAAATTTATATTCCTACCTCCACCTCACTTTATTAGCTAAAGTGTATCTAAACCTAAGAACAAAAATTATAGCTAGCTAGTCCTTAGAAGTGGTATCTACATTCATTTTTCAGCCTTTTTTCTCTTTATTTTAATCTGCCAGTGGTACACTTTAAGCCCCCAGTTGACAATGCTCATGCATTGAACTGTATCCAGGGGTAGTGCTACCCCTGCAGGAGCCGCTAGCAATTGGGCCTTTTTCCCTGTTACAGCACCCACAGTCAGGCACACAGCAGTTTTAGCATGCTTCAAGAGACTCAGTAGACATTCTAGAGGGGTTTTTTCTGGTGTTTTTATGGGGGAACAATGTACTTGGATAGGGATGGGGGCATGAGATACCTCGAACTGTAAAACTGTAGAACTTGAACAATATGAGGACTGCTAAAGTTCTGGCTGCTCTGTACAGGCTGCACGCTGTATTGCACAACATAGGCTTCAATGTAGTGTATCCTGGATAGTAGTAGTACACTGCACAGTTATTAGGCAAGTGATTTGCCTATAAATCATAATTTTTTTGCATATTGCCCAACTCCAAGCTGTATAAACTTGGATGCTTATTGGATTTAAGCATATCAGGTGATGTGTATTTGTGTAATGAGGGAAGGTGTGGCCTAAGGAGATCAAAACCCTTACCAAGGTGTGCATAATTATTAGGCAGCTTCTTTTCCTCAAAATGGGTCACAAAAGAGATTTAACTGACTCTGAATAGTCAAAAATTGTAAAAAGTCTTTCAGAGGGATGCAGCACTCATGAAATTGGGGCAGGATCAGGGGCAGACTGACAACTCATGGGGCCCCCGGGCAATAGGGGATCATGGGGCCCCTGTGTCTTTGCCCAAAATCAAAAAAGCCTATGGAAAAAGTACCAGGGGCATCTCATGGGGCCCCCTACTGACCCCGGGCCCTCGGGCAGTGCCTGAGTTTCCAAATGGTCAGTCCGCCCCTGCTTAGGGATCTACAAGGGAAAAATACTGCCAAACATAGCAAGATTTCTAAGGACTGCATTGGGCTCAATCCTTTATCCCTGTCCCAGGAGATCTTTTGAGAAGCCAGGAGGGCAGTGCCCGAGTTTCCAAATGGTCAGTCTGCCCCTGGGCAGGATCACAGAACTATCAAACGTTTTGTTGCAAATAGTCAACAGGGTTGCAAAAAACGTGTTGAGAAAAAAGGACGCAAATTAACTGCCAAAGAATTGAGAAGAATTAAACATGAAGCTACCGGGAATCCATTATCCTCCAGTGATGTCATATTCCAGAACTGAAACCTACATGAAGTTCCCAGAAGTACGAGGTGTTCAGTGCTCAGAGACATGTCCAAGGTAGGGAAGGCTGAAACTCAACCACCACTGAAAAAGACACATAAGTTGAAACATCAAGACTGGGCCAAGGTTTTATGGACTGATGAGATGAGAATGACTCTTGACGGACCAGATGGATGGGCCTGTGACTGTATCAGTAACAGACACAGAGCTCCACTTCGATTCAGACACTAGCAAGGTAGAGGTGGGGTTTTGATACGGGCTGGTAATAATAACAGTAATAATAATTAAAGTATTAATAAATATATAAAGTAAAAATTATTTGGTCAAAAAACTCACTTGCCTAATAACTATGCACACAGTGGTGCATGCAGCTCAGTCTCTACAAACATGGCGTGCCCTTGATTGAATTGCACAACTCCTAGCTGCACCAGGTCCTGATGACATCCCACAGTCACTTCTCTTGTAAATGGCTGGTGGATAAAGTACTCAATTCCAGAAAATGGAACCTCCTCACTTCAGATCTTATTTCTCTTTGATAGGATCGCAAGCTAGTCCTAACTGGGACCTTAACGGTTGCACTGGACTCCTAAGGCCTCTCTCCTTATCCAGGGGGCACAGGGGGCTTCAGATGGCTGGACCCTGGACTCTGCTCCCAGACTGCTAGGCCTCAGAGTATTTATGGGCTTTCCCTCTGCCTACTGTGCAGGGATTGGTGGGAGACCCATAAATATTCAGACTGCCTGTCCTGCTCTTCCTCTCCAAAAGATAGGGGAAAGCAGCAGGCCAGCAACCTATAAGACACTGACCCTGCTCCTCTGCCTGCAGGTGAGCCAACTAAATTTACCTAGAAGCCTACCAAACTAGGAGGGTGCTGTATAGGGAAAAGTCACCCTAGGATAGTATTACAGATTACCTCCCCCTCTCCTTCCATATGTAGCTCACAGAAGTGGAAACAATGATAACTGAGTACAGCACAGTTGAGGAAAGTGGAAACGTAGCATTGGACCAGTAGGGTTCTTACTGGTATTGCTAACTAAAGGTATTGATGTTGATGTAAAAGATCTGATTCCTGGCCAGGCAGCCTCTATACTCCAGAAGATCTCTATAGTCTCCTTGGCTTGTAGGGTAATGTAACAAAAATGACAATTTTAGTGTCACACCATTGCTAAGAGGTTCAGATACAGCTTTATTCCAATAAAAGTCAGTGGGACAATCCAAAAAGTATTCAATGAGTTTAAGGGGTCTAAGCGCACCCCTTCATTATGGCTTGATTGACAACAATGTGAATAGCCTAGAAGAGAATTAGACCTTATTAGTTATTTTTTCCAGTGTGATTTCCTGCACAGGCCTTGTCAGCAACTTGTTTGGCACTGATGGAGGGGGCATTCTAGGACCCTCAAAACGCATTGGTTACTTTTTGGATTGTCCCCCTGACTTTTATTGGAAACAAGTTGTATCCAGACCTCTTCGCTGTGATGTTGTCACAATCTGGAGCCAGGCTAGAAGACCAGTAGCTATAGCAGTAGGGACACCCACTGACCATCTGGATAACTACAGACTCAGGTCACCCTAGAAGAGGACACAGGTTAACCTGAAGTGTGGAGTCTAAGTACCACCAGCATTCACCAGAGCTGATGGTGGAGATGAGTGTTATCATATGTTAGTGCCAGGTCGCAGTCCTTAGAATCACCCCACCAGGAGGTTAGCAAGCCAGAGTCCAGTAGCAGATATAGTAGGTAGGCATAGGCAGAAGCGTAGTTAATAATCAAGTCATAGGTTGGTAACAAGTGGTTGCAGGTTGGGTGTCAATTAGAAGCATAGTTGAGGACCAAGCCAAAGGTTGGTAACAAATGTAAGAAAGATACAGACTGCTCAATAATCTGGCAAACATGTGCAAAGGCATGGCTTAAATAGGAAGTTCAAGGGAGGAGCAATTAATTCAAGACAAACAAGGTTCAAGTTAGGATCATTCAAGGAATTGTCATGTGAGCTGCCCAGCCTTCTAGGTGGCTCAGCAAAAAGAGACACAACCAGACAAAACAGAATTTGTAGGTTCAGATCCACACCCTGACTGATGTTGCACTTCACAAATGATCAGCTGACAAGGTTTCTGGAGGCATCAAAAATATATTTTAGCACATATCCAACAGATATGACAAAACATTTTCAATGGTCTAGTTAACAGTCTGAAAGTTACCAGATGTGTTCATTGTTGGGTGTAATTCATGGAAATCATTCAAACAAGTTTGTTGCAATGTTTGCTATGAATAAATAAATTGATATGCTGAAGGTCCTTCATATAATATAGCAGGGGCCTGCATGTTCACAGTCCTCTTGCTATGGGAACAGCACATTTCCATTTGTATTTTACTTTGGATAAAAAGCAAGAACAAAACGAAGAGACTAGTAAATATGAACCCTAGGAGCAGGACGCCAGGATTAAGAATGGCATTGTGTAGACATTCCTTGATCTTCACTGGGTGCCCGTTGTATCTTTCTAAAGGACTCAATGCAGATGCATGCTGTACACAGTGCTTACCCCACTTTTGGTAATGCTTGTACTTTAAAAAGTTAACCCCCAAAAGATCATGAGTCCTTTTCTGAATTCTATGTATGAGAATTGATGTAACCTGCAGGATCAAAACCAGTCACCATTCATCCACCGAAACAGGGGGTGCCCATGTGTTTGTTACTGGAAGCTGAACAAATTAAAGTTATTTAAAGTTCAGTTTTGGCAATTTTTATTATTATTATTATTATACAGGATTTATATAGCGCCAACAGTTTAAAATTGCATTCATTCAGCCTAGACCAATGTACAGTAATTATGTATGTGCCGTATCCATGTGATTCCTGTGGAAGGTGACACTTGCTGTAATAGACACCGCTACTACAGTGATCTCCACTAGGTTCCAGGTCCTGTGCCCAGCGGCCGCCCTGCTGCATTGTGAACACAGGAGGTCTGTCAGGAATGGACTTGCCAGTGGTGGTGGGACTCACCTGCCTTGTGGGCTGCAGTACCAGGGCTGGCCAGCGGGTGCTCTCAGCAACCAGAGGCTCACTCCTGCAATGAGTCATCACCTGAGGCTGATTACAGCAGGTGTATTTAAGGAATGGCCAGACCTGCAGTCAGGGCCTTGGTGTAATGTTTCCCATGAGCTCCTGTACCTGCATCCTGTCTGCTTCCTGCCTGATCCTGATTCTGCTTTATCCTGACTCTGCATGAACTCTGCCTGTCCTGAGCTTGGCTATTCCTGACTACTCTTCCGCCTGCTCCTTGTACCTTGCCTGCCCATTTGCTACCGACCCGGCCTGCCTGACTACGTTGATTTGTATATATGGTTATCTGTTGGGTGTGGGTTGTTTGCACTGTGTTATGTTTACCTTGCACTGCGTTTGTGTTGTTTAGTCTTAATAAATTGTCTTATTTACACTATACCTGAAGCCTGTGTTTCCCTGTGTCAGTCCACACATTTCTGGTCATACCCGGATCCCTAACAAGGTCATTCGCTTGACACATGCACAGGGGCGGACTGACAACTCATGGTGCCCCTGGGCAATAGGAAATCATGGGGCCCCTGTGTCCTCGCCCACACTGAAACCACACCCAAAAAAGCCTATGAAAGGTACCAGGGGCATCTCATGGGGCCCCCTACTGACCTCGGGCCCTCGGGCGTTGCCTGAGTGGCTAAATGGTCAGTCCGCCCCTGCACATTCACCATTCAAGGAACACTTCGCATTTTCTGAATGAATGCACAACATTCTCTGATTGGATGAGGTGTTGAGGCCGGACGAGGACACAATTTCCGAGCCACTGGTGTGGGACAAGCCTTTTCTCATGCTATATTCACTAGACATGTATGGAATGAAAAATTAGTTTTGTTTCAGATCAATTCATTTATACTAATTTAATTTTGTGGCATTCGTAACAAAATGTGTTTATTCATTTTGACCGGATTCACATTTTTCCAATGGATTTGGAGTATTTGAATCAAATTCAAATCGAAATTGAGTGTAAAATTTTGAATCGATCCAAATTCATTGTGAAGAATAACTGCTTCTATTCTAATCGTAATTCGAAATTTGAATTTTGGAGGAAGGTTATATTCTTTCTAATTTATTCTACTCTGTTCTAATCTATTCTGTTCTATGCTATTATGTTCTATCCTATTGTTTTCTATTCTATTATTTTCTTTTCCTTTATTTTCTATTCTATTTTATTCTATTCTTTAAATTTCTATTCTATTCTGTTCTGTTTTACTCTATTCTTTTCTATTGTATTCTACCTATTATTTTGTATTCTATTCTTTAATATCCTATTCCTTTATTTACTATTCTATTTTCTTATATTCTATTCTTTTCTATTCTACTCTATTTTGATTTATTCTATTCTTTTCAAAACTCAGATTTCGGAAGACAGCTATATTCTTTCTATTCTAGTCTATTTTTTCTATTCTTTTCTCTTTGTTTCCTTCCTTTTCTATTCTATTCTTTTATTGTCTACTTTTTCTATTCTATTCTACTTTATTCTATTATATTTGAATTTTGGACAATTTCCTTATTTTGGATTTGTTTAAATTCGTTATTATTGTAATTCCGAAATTCTGATACATCCGAATCTCAGATTAATGAAAATTTAGTCAGAATTTTGTGTTTCCAGGTAGGGGGCGCGAGTGAGCCGCGCGTGCGCCCTACCCACGCTGCCGTTCGCGGCCACGGCTGTCAGTCACCACGTCCTGGCTGGTGATTACCCACCAGCGTCAGGTGATTACTGAGCATCTCCGAGGAAAAGGAGGACTGCTTTGTTTACTAAATAGTCCTCCTCCCTGTCAGCTTGGGCACACTGCTCTGGATGGCTGTGCTGTGCAGTGAAGCCCACACACACCGCCCCCTATGTAAAACACTCTCTGCACACAATTAACCCTTTGATTGCCCATTATGTTAACCCCTTCCTGCCCAGTGCCATTAGTACAGTGGCAGTGCTTTTTTTTTAGCACTGACACTCTATTAGCGTCACTGGGGATACATTTTGGCATAAATTTATGACGAAATTTGACTTTTTACATTTTTTTACTGGACATTCTTAATAGCAAAAAGTCAAAAATATAGTTTTTTTTTTCTCAAAATTGTCAGTCTTTTTTTTTGTTATATAGCTCAAAAAATAAAAACCGCACAGGCCATCAAATACCATCGAAAAAAAAGCTCAATTCGTAGGAAAAAAAGGACATAAATTTAATTTGGGTAACGCAGCGCCGTAATGCAAAAAATGGTCTGGTCGGGAAGGGGGGGGTGAATCCTCAGGAGATCAAATGGTTAAAATATATGAGCAGTTTTGTTTTTATTGATACTTTTTTCAATCTCATATCATATTATTTTGCAAAGTGCTGTGCAAACTGTTGGCTGATCTAAATCCTGAATAATAATAATCATAATCATAATTTAAATAATAATAATAATATGTAAATAATAATAATAATAATAACAATAATAACATGTGAATAAGAACAATAATAATAATAATTTGTAAATAATAATAATAACTAATAATAATAATAATTTGTAAATAATAATAATAATATTGCCTAAAAAAGTGTATAGTATTTTTTTACCTAATGTCTTTTTTCCCAAATATTCATGTTACAAATATTACAAATCATCATTTGTCTAGTCAAAAGCGTGAATCCAACAGTAGCAGTTTTATTGGTATAAGACCGGAGGCAGGCTTTTTTCTCTTTTTTTTTTAGCTAATTTGTTGCAGTCCCTCTCCTTTTCGCAGATGCCAATAAAGACAGATACAAGGGAAGATATCAGACTGACAAGGTGTTGACAGGAGCAAGAAGCCTACTGTGGTTCCCATCCCTGAAGACAACAGAAATGACATCATGTCTCCTCAAAATGACACACTAATGAATTTAGCAACACCTGAACTTTTGTGACAAGGAGAACCTTTGACACCGGTAAGCTCTTTGGTGTCAGTAATGATAGGATTCTTCATCCTACTTGCCTCAAGATCCAATGGCTGAGTTACCTTTGCAGACCTAACAAGTTGACATTGGTTCATCTGCTCCTTCTGGCTGTGGCGAGTCGGGTGACATCTCCTTTGCAGAAGAACTGCCGATGTAATTGACTTCCTTTTTAGTTGAAGGCTTACTCCGAAATGTCATTATGACCCAAGACGTCTCTATCTGACTGGACAAACAGGAAGCGCAGGGTTTCTTAAAGGTGAAGCAGTTCTTGCTAATGAAGAAGTATCGTTGAGCATCTGGGCAGGGTGCGCACCACCACTGCCTCCATTTGGGTGAATGTCACAGGTCACAGTTCAAGCAGAACACGGAATGGTGATTAAAGATGATATATTATGTTGGGATAAAATACTTAAATGAGCGGTAGAGTAATATGAAAGGGTGGGGGGGGGGGTCTTCTGATATTTAGTTTCTATTTTTATTAATCCAGGAGTACAATTATAGTAATTTCAAGCAGATGCCTCTGGAATGTCATGACAGTTAACCAGCGGCTGCCCAAGGTTATGGATGTTGCATTAGATGGTGCAAATGTTAGATACATTCAGGGAAATAGGAGGACAAGGGTCTGCCATTTTAAACAAATAAAAGGAAGCAGTAATAGCATATTGCTTTTTTTTTTATCTTTTGCTCATAATAAATATACACAAAGCCATAATATTATAATATAAGCAGGTAAATACATATAGAAAAATTATCAAATGGAAGAAATTAGGAAAATGCATATACAGTTGTGCTCAAAATTTTACATCCTCTGGCAGAAATTGTGAAATTTTGACATTGATATTGAAAATATGACTGATCATGCCAAAAAACTGTCTTTTATTTAAGGATAGTGATCGGTTGAAGCCAGGGGACGGACTGACAACTCATGGGGCCCCCGGGCAATAGGGGATTATGGGGCACCTGTGTCCTTGCCCAAACTCAAAAAAGCCTATGAAAAAGGTACCAGGGTCCCCTACTGACCCCGGGCCCTCGGGCAGTGCCCGAGTTTCCAAACGGTCAGTCTGCCCCTGGTTGAAGCCATTTATTATCACACAGTTGTTTGGCTCCTTTTTAAATCATAATGATAACAGAAATCACCCAAATGGCCATCATCAAAAGTTTCCATCCCCTGGAATCTTTGACCTTGGTACAGACACACAAGGTGACACATACAAGGTTAAAATGGCAATTAAAGGTAAATTTCCACATCTGTGGCTTTTTAAATTGCAATTAGTGTCAGTGTATAAATAGTCAATGAGTTTGTTAGCTCTCACGTGGATGCACTGAGCAGGCTAGATACTGAGCCATGGGGAGCAGAAAATAATTGTCAAAAGACTTTGCGTAACAAGGTAATGGAACTTTATAAAAATGGAAAAGCCTTGAATAGGCCAGTCAGTACTGTTCAATCACTTATTAAGAAGTGGAAAGTTCGAGATCTCTTGATACCAACCAAGGTAAGTTATACCAAGAAAGATTGCAGCCACAACTGCCAGAAAAGTTTTTCAGGGTACAAAGAAAAACCCACAGGTAACCTCAGGAGAAATATAGGCTGCTCTGGAAAAAGATGGTGTGGTTGTTTCAAGAAGCACAATACAAACATACTTGAACAAAAATGAGCTGCATGGTCTAGTTGCCAGAAAGAAGCCTTTATTGTGTTAGTGCCACAAAAAAAGCCTGGTTAACAGTATGCCAAACAACACCTTGGCATGCTTCACTGGGCTTTTTGTGGCATTGGCATGGAAAAGGCTTCTTTCTGGCAACTCGACCCCACAGCTCATTTTTGTTCAAGTTTTGTCGTACTGTACTCCTTGAAACAACCGCACCATATTTTTCTAGAACAGCCTGTATTTCTCCTGAGGTTACCTGTGGGTTTTTCTTTGTACCCTGAACAATTCTTTTGGCAGTTGTGGCTGCAATCCTTCTTGGTCTAATTGACCTTGGCTTGGTATCAATCCTGAATTTTACACTTTTTAATAAATGATTGAACATTACTGACAATGCAAACGTTTGAGCAGAACTGTATAATGTATGTGGAAATTTACTTTTAATTGCCATTTTAACCTCTGTGTGTCCCCTGAACCAAACATTTCCATGGAAACTTTTGATCAGGACCATTTGTGTAATTTCTGTTATCATTATGATTTAAAAAAAGAGTCAGACTACTATGTTGGGGGTCAGCAACCAGAAGATCGTGATCTACCAGTAGATCTTGGACAGATGACTGGTAGATCACGATCTAGGCTTGCTGACCGGCCTTCCAACAGCATAAAACAGAGTGCAATGCAGAGAGACTACTTGTAAAGTTAGTGCTGTAGTAGGGAGCAACAGCCACATAAGTTGATGTCTCCTCTGTAGTGCCCTATCATGGTTGGTGGGTGTCAGGGGTGGACTGACCATTTGAAAACTCAGGCAGTGCCCGAGGGCCCGGGGTCAGTAGGGGGCCCCATGAGATGCCCCTGGTACCTTTTTCATAGGCTTTTTGAGTTTGGGAAAGGACACAGGGGCCCCATGATCCCCTATTGCCTGGGGGCCCCATGAGTTTTCAGTCTGCCCCTGGTGGGTGTAGTACCTTCCAAGCATGACCCATTCAAGTGAATGAGGCAGCTCTGCAATTGCCCTGCAACCTTGTGCAGTACAGCAAACAAGGGGTTAAACAGGCAGTGGTGTGTTGCTTTCTCACTGCCTGCCCACTTGGACCCCGCAGAAGCATGACGTTGCGGAGCACTTACAGAGTGGCCCTATTTACATAAAAGGATCACAATTGACAGGCGGTAGCACCCACCAAAGGTAACGGGGTGTAATTTCTGCTGTGGCATGTGTACACCTTTGGCAGCTAAGGGGGTAGGGACTGGGGGCAGTAAAACTGTGACTCAACCGCAGGGTTTTACCACCGCCACCCGCCCTCCAACTTTACATGTGAACAAGCCCCAAGAGTGCTGCCGGGTGCAACTAAGGGCTCATTCACAAGTGCAGCAGGCACTGCTGATCCTCTGCAAAGCAATCTGAGTGTGTTTGACAGGTGGTGACAAGGCGATATGTGGGTGCCTCCTCACCACCTGATTCAAACCCATGATTGCCGTGCAATGCATGTGATTGTGACACGATAGTATGGCAATTAGAGGTTTAAATCAGGTGTGAGGAGGTGACACTGGCGGACACTGTTCGTGGTGGTATTTGACTTCTCCCATGTTGTTCCTACCCCTATCACAAGTTACCTCCCCCTGTACTATGTGATAATAAATGGCTTCATATGATCATTATCCTTACATAAAAGCAGCCAATAGTAAGCCTTCCAATCAAATATGTGCCACCCTCAAGAAATGCCCATATCTTTGAGGGCCAGTTCACACTACAAAAACGCACTCCGGGTGCATTCTTGATACGTTTTTGCTTACAATCCACACCACATGCAGTTCTGGTGCAGTCTTAATGCAGTTTGCTATGTTGCAGTACAGTTCTGTGCAGAAAAAAATGCACGTTCTACTTTGTTTCTGCACCAGAAAAATACTCAAACTGACTGCACTGGTGTGAACTAGGCCATTGGAATACATGGAAAACACTGTGCATGCATTTTTGATGCAGAAAAAAACCGCACTGGACTGCATCTGGTGTGAACTGGCCCTCAGGGAGGCAGTGAAATCCACAACATTGCTATCTCCACCTCCATCTCATAAAACACAAGGCTTTCTGTGAATGGCTGAGCAGCACTCAACCCAACTCGCCATTGCTCCAGGAACAGGAGGGGTGGAACACAGTGCTGTATACTGTATGTAGCTGATGCTACATACACTTTGTACAGCGCTCACAGCTGGCTTGGTCCAAATGAAACTTTAAAAGGGTAATGAAACCTGGATGCTTTAAACCATAACCCATAGGTGGCATGCTTGCAATAAAAAAAGGTAGAGGAATCCAGCAATCCAATAATATAGTAGATGTTCTTTACTCAAAGATCTAATGTGATAAAAAGGCAACACTAGAATCATCAGTTAGAATTCCAACCATGACACCACCTGCCTGGAGTTTGCATGTTCTCCCTGTGCCTGCGTGGGTTTCCTCCCACACTCCAAAGCAGAGGCAGACTTACCATTTGGAAACTCGGGCACTGCCCCAGGGCCCGATGTCAGTAGGGGGCCCCATGAGATGCCCCTGGTACTTTTTCATAGGCTTTTTTGAGTTTGGGCAAGGACACAGGGGCCCCATGATCCCCTATTGCCCGGGGGCCCCATGAGTTGTCAGTCCGCCCCTGCTCCAAAGACATACTGGTAGGTTAACTGGCTCCGTTCTAAATTGGCCCGTGTATGAGTTTGTATGACCGTGAGTTGGGGACCTTATATTGTAAGCTTCTTGAGGGCAGGGACTGATGTGAATGTACAATGTATACAGTATGTAAAGCGCTGTGTAAATTGCCGGCTATATAAAGTACGTGCCTGTAATAAATAAAAACACACTAACTTACAATAGTGCCAACAACAGCACAAATTAAGTCCTCAACTTCATTTGCTACCTCCGGTACAAACGTGTACAATGTGATGTTACCAAACCATGTCCATCATATTTTGCCAATGGCAGTTTTTTTCAGAAACACCACTGGGGGTCTGGATTTCACATAAGCCAATTAAAGGGAAAATAGCTTCTATGATGTAGTACTGAACTGATTTAATGATAGGAAGGAGGGGACACAACTGTACAAATACACCTATAATGGGCTGCAATTTTTATTTTTAGGAGGGGGTTGCCTAAAACCCATTTCCAGGCAAAATTAAACCACTGCTCTATCCCTTTATGCCCTCACCTCTGCTCTCACTGTTGAAAAATGTTTTTGTTTTATGGCCCTCCAAAGCAGCATGACGTGAAGCCCAATGATCCTTCGGCACAGTCCATGCACACCACTGGCCAATCCTGTTGCTGTCCCTCTTTGTGACAGCATGACACCACTGGAGTCTTCAGATCCCTGCCAAAGGACAGACAATAAAAATTGTCAATGTCAGTGGGAAGCCATGTGGATATCTGAAGAAGAACCTTCCAACTCTTCAGTCCACAAAATAGGAGACTCACAACCCAGTAGTCACATGACCAGATTCAGGAAAGGATTTGGGGCTTTTACTGAAGATTTTTTAAAATGTAATGCAGTGATTATATTACGCATACTGTATATTAATCAAAAAAAAGCCCTTTAGTACTGGTAATCCTATATTAGACATTGCTTTCACTTGTAGTGTAAAGTCTCAGATGATCACCTATCCCAGCTTTTCTCAACCTTTTTATCCCAGAGGAACTCTCAGGAAACCCATGCTCAGAGGAATGCATAAGTGCACAGAATGGTCCACAGAACTGTGCACAGAAGTGGGGCCCTGTGCACATGGACACAAGCATGTGAACATTAGTGTACATTAGTGTATTGCACATGCTTATGAGCACAAGCATGTACGTTTGATGGACTTCGGTGCCCAGTGGCCTATTTAAAACCCTACATGTCTCAGGATCATTGTTGAGTGGTCATCAGCTCCTACTGCTTGTGACCTTATCCCATGTAAATGCTTATTGTCAGGGCTCTGTCCACAGCAGAGGTACTCGGAGACTTGGCATTCCTGCCAGTACCTTGCATGATCACAGAAATGCACACTGGCAAAAATCTATGCGCATTGGCACGAGCCGGAATATTCATGCGCATTGGCGCATAGTTACACATGCATTAGCCCAGTTTGGCACCAGACAGCCTTTATAAGGAAACCCATCACTCCCTCAAATTGCTTGCTGATCTCTGGCTCCCAGTACATTTGCCCATGTTCCCTTGCTACTGTGATCTCCTGTTACCGATTTGGCTTGTTCCTGGACCTGTCTTCTCTGTCTGACTCCAGATCTGACCCTGGCTTAGCTAATAGATATTCTCACTCGCTCTCCTGTGAATGACCCCAGCTATCCTATTGACTACGTCTGCTCCAATCTCCACCTGGCATCTGACTTTGGCTTTGAACTGACTACTCTGTGGTCCTCTGCTAACCCTGAAGGCCTGCATACCTCTCACGGTGCCACCTGTCTGCAGACACCATTCCAGTGCATCAGCTATGCTCCTGGGTGTACCTCTGACAAGCACTCCTACAGGCGACCCGTGCTACTTTGGACCTGACCCCTTCTGTCCCATATCCAGGGGAGTCTGGAACTTAGCCGCAAGGGAAGCCCTCTCTCCATTGGTCTCTAACACCAGGTACGTGATACTTATTCTGACCCAGTTGGTGAACCCTGCTTGTTCCTGAACCTCTGTTACTGACTCTGGCTTGTGACCTAACCTTTCTTCTTGTCTTTTGTTCCGGTATCTCCTCTGCTTGCTTGACACTGACCTTGGCCTGGCTCTGACTCCGCTCCTGACTCTGTACTCCTGCTACCTAGTTTTTGCCGTCCTCTGCTGTCTGACTATGCATCCAAGATACTGCATTTGCCTGCTGCCAGCTTGCTTGCTTCAGCTCTGCATCTGCTACCAAGGTATTCTGAACCAGCTCTCCTACACACACCAGTGTCCTGTTATACGCTGTCATCATCCCCAGGGGAAACAGGACAAGAGGTGTAAGGGCAGCCCTCTCATCAACTCAGCCTTGACCAGATACGTAACAGGAACTCTTTAAATAATTTTCAGGTCCTGGAGAACACTTGCTAAAACAAACTCATTGGTAGTGAAAAAAATACACCCCTTACATTGAGGGTAAGTGGAAAAAATGCAATCCTTACAGTACTGGTCAGAATGCAACCCCTAAAGGCAGCTAAAAAGATCACTGATTTCATGCAATTGGCTGTACCAAGTGGCATTGACCCCCAGAACTATGAAGGCACCAGCAAATGAGATGTCAATCAACCACAGATGAAGGAACCCCTTGTAGCCTCTGGAGGAACCCTAGGGTTTCACGGAACCCTGGTTAAGGATAGCTGACCTAGACTATAGGTAATTTTAAACAGAATTTTTGTGTGAAAGAACAGTAGTTCCCAATTTGCTTCCATATTCTCCACATACTGGTGCAGTATGTATTGTCTTCAGCACAAATTTCATGTGACGTGACAGGGGGTATTATAAGACTGTCTAGAGGAAGTTTTTCTTAGACTGTTCAGTCATTCTGCAATATCTTAATACTGTATGCTGTGACATTCACTGTACTTGATTGAAGTGCAGCAAACAACCTTCAGAGTAAAGGTGAAATTATTGTAGAAAATGACAAAAATCCTCCAGTGGCTGCTGGATAATTAATTGCATAAAACAATCTACTGGTTTCCAGTCATTTTAAAGTAATTAATTGAATTTGCTTTTTTTTCCGCAGAAGGTGAAATCATCTCTATTTCAAGACACAACTGTAATTTTAAGGCTGTTTTATTCTTAATGTGCACAAGAAATAAATATATCATTTCATACTCTGTTAGAATGAATTAAAAGGAAAACCTGCAGATTTTAAATTGTTTAACAAAGCTGGGTTTGCAAGCGCATTTGGTAACAATGGTGACTGCACTGCCAAGCTATATGTGTTTTGACAAGTGATTGGCATGGGTGACATCAGATGAGGTGGCCTGACAGATCCTGTACCAAGTTAGGCCCCTTTCACATAGCAGGTTCAAGCAGGTCTGTAAGTTTTTCAGGAGCACCTGATCGGACCCTCTATTCATCCTTATGGATTGGCGGGTATAAATGGACCTCCAATCCGATCCAGTGCACTAAAAAATTGGAAGGGGATCCATCCTCCTCTGTCTAGGTGGGTCATATCAGAGGGTAGTAAGATGTAAATGGACAGCAGAATCCAACTATTCCCAGATGCCCATAGAGTACAGTTGTCAGGGGACCAATACTCACACAGCTAGTACTAATGCTAACTCTACAGCTAATGCTCATGCACATGTTCCAGCACACATATGAGCTTGGGCTAGTAAACAACAGGCATTGTTACGTCGGTGCATCTTTGTATGACAGCAGATCGGAACGCACATCCATGCGCATTGGCACATGCCCACACACATCCAATTCTGGGAATGGCGCCAAGATGCCTATTTAAAGGAGGCTCAAATGTGCGCTCATTGCTGGATGTTCTTCAGCTATCTGTGAACCGTGTCCCTATGTTCCTGCGTTCCTGCTCTTGTCTGATCTCTCATTGGTGACCTGGCCTGCTCCTGACCTTGTTTTGTGGAATAGGACTCTGATCTCGGCTTGCCTCTGACCAAGCTCCTCTGTCTTCCCATTACCGACCTCAGCCTGCTGCCTGACTACACTTCTCCTGCTCTCCATGTATGACTCTGGCCCAGGGGCGGACTGACCATTTCAGCACTCGAGCACTGCCCGAGGGCCTGGGTCAGTAGGGGGCCCCATGAGATGCCCCTGGTACCTTTCATTGTCTTTTTCATAGGCTTTTTTGGGTGTGGGCGAGGACACAGGGGCCCCATGATCCCCTATTGCCCGGGGGCCCCATGAGTTGTCAGTCCGCCCCTGCTCTGGCCTGACTACTGGCTACTGGCTATGTTCTTATTGACCATTAATGCTGACCCTGGCTTGCCATCTGACTGTGTCCTTGATCCTGAGGATTACCTGCATCTTCTTCTGAGCGTGTGTCTTCACAGCTTCTGTGCCAAGCTTCCAAGGTCCAGCCCCCAGATGCCATCCTTGGCTCTCTTTTGGAGTATCTGAACTGCTGTTGACTGCTGTCCAAAGGCCACTACTGCCTGCTACATGATTGCTGGCACCTGTGCTTCTTTGCTCCCTGTGCCCCTGTTCCACACTTCGGGGTACGCAGGCCAGAGCTGCCAGGGGAAACCCTCTTGTCATTTCAGCCTCCAACCAAGGTACGTTACAACAGTGGATTCTGTCTATGTCCGCTCTGCAGAAACTGAGGGGACACAGACCTGTCATCTGCCCCGTGTGAAAGGGGCCTTAATCTTCTTCCCCTGATCTATACACATGGCTTCCTAGGCACTCACCCCCTGTTAAAGTGCATGGAGCAAAAGAGTACTTTACTGGTTGGGCAGCCTAGGCAGTGCCATCCCTGCTGACATTTTTTCAGGTCTCTAAAGAAGGAATGCAAAGAGATGACCACCTTAATGTGTTGCTGCTCTTTCATGACATTTTTAGAGCCTAATTTTGGAATGATTGAATTTTAGGAAGTGGTGTGACATCCATACTGTAAGGTCAGTTAGCAAATGAGTGATGCAAAAGGGGACTAAAGGGGTGAGTTGAGAGAGATAGATTTGGGTGTCATCATCATGGAGATGGTATTGGAAGCCATTATCAAATGGACATAAGAGGAGACATAGACAAAGAACAGAAGGGGTTTAAAGTGGTTCTAAATTCAAAAGGTTCTTTTCCTTAATGCATTCTGTTCATTACAGTGGTTGCAAGCCCTGACATATACCCAGTGAAGTGATACACAGAGATGAAATAAATCCTCCAGCCTAACGCTGCTTTCACACTGATCTGCTTTTGGTGTGTTCCTCAGTTAAAAAAAAGTGTTAGAAAACTGCATCCCTTTAAATCCAATGGAGCTCTTCACAATGGTCCATTGTGCTTCAGTGAAGAAAATTCTGCTTGATGCATTTTGGAGCATGGTTCTTCCCATGGAGAAAAATACAATGAAAAAGCATAAAAAAATGCATTAAAACCACAATGCACTGTGGCAAAAATGCAACAAAATGTGGCAAAATGCATATGCGTTTTTGATGCATTTTTCAATGGAGCAGTGTGAAAAAAGTTTAAGTTGTACCTGCCTATCTTCAGTCTTCTTTTCTCTACATCTATTCAAAGTGCTGAATTTATAACGCTTGTCTGAAGGTTCAGAAAAAAGGTGGGCAGCTGAAATTACACTCTGCAGTGCTTAGTGAGGAGAGCTCTAGGAGCTGATTTGAGGGAAGAGACACACCCCCTTCCCACAGCTCACAGGAACAGAGCTGAGGCTGTCAATTGGCTGGGGGTCCTGCCCCTATCACCATTTTTCTGTTGGTGTCAGGAAAACTTGTCTGAAGTGATTCATGCTGACAGCAGAGGAATGAGGCAGCAGACAGAAATGACACTTAGTGCTCTTAATTGAGACAAATACACACTATAGAGGGATATGCTTTGTTCATATTTCATGTCTGAGGTTTACAGCCAATTAAAGGTGAAAAACCTTCCAGTAGCTCTTCTCCCCACCCCTCCTATTCTATTCTTGATTAAGTGCTGTGCCTGTCTGCAGGTCTTCTCTCCCCTCTTCCCTGTCTCATAGGCTTGGCTGAGAGCAGCAGGAGCCACTGCTGTCAATCAAATCTTGGGAGCAGAGGACAAGACTAAGCCGTGCTATGTGTCTATGGACGCACATAGCACAGCTTGGGAACACATGTGCCATCATAAGAAGCAGCTTCCTATGGGGGCACACAGAGAAGAGGCAGAGCTGAGAGTGTCAACGGAGCAGAGGACCCCAGAAGAGGAGGCTTGGAGCCTCTCTGTGCAATATCCTTGTAAGTATAACATGTTTATTATCTTAGTAAAAAAAAAAGTGAGCCTTTACAATCGCTTTAAGGACAAAGCCTTTGTTAGTCAAGTCCATCTAAATCTGCAAGGAGGTCAAATACTGCCCTATTCTCAGATTGACAATGTTGCTGTCCAAAGGTGTGTAGCATTACCCTTGTAAGGGACGTTGGACTTGATTGGGTCCCCCTATGCTCTGTACGGCCAGGCAACATACATTTTCCACACTTTCACATCCAAAGTCAGTAAACAGTCCATGGACTTGTTTTTTTTTTTTTGTTTTATTAAGGGATGGAACTTGGAAAGGGTAAATGGGTTATGGGATGCCCAATTTGATTGCAGAAATAGCAGAATGAGGATGTTTCCTGCTCCAACACGCTTAGTAAAAAACAACAAACACTTGACAGCGTTCCAACCGGAACGATTACAGTCCTTAGTAAAGTAATCCCCTTCTAAGATGTTGGTGTCCCCTGAGTGTATTTATAGTAATGTGACAATGTGTAGGAGCTCTTGGTCCGCTTAGTGCACAGATTACCAGCCCACCTGGCCACGATATCTGATCCCAGGATGAGGAATTGGGTAAGCTATGCACTGTCCTCTGAAGACTTGCCAGAACTTGCATCCATCAGAACCCTTCTAGGCCCTGGACATGTAGAGGTACTGCTTTCAGGCCTTCTAGCTGGGATGGTTCCTCTCTAAGCTTTGCAGGCTGTCCTTCCTCAGTGGATGGCAAGGTAGTGGAGCCCCTCTTTCAGCTTCTCTTCAGCTTCCAGCCTCCAGCCTGGAAGCAGACCCTCCTCCTCTGGGGCTCCCTCCCAGGCTACACAGTAACACCTCTCAGCAATCCATCTTCCACCCAACTCCCCTGCTAGCATGGCTTTCTCATATTTATGGGCTAGTCTACTACATTACCAGGGCCTTTTAGCCTGAATTTGGTCAGACATCTATGAATATGCAAATTAGGGTCTCCACTCTTCCGCCTACTGGCTTCTGGAATCTTCCATGGACCTCCAGAACCAGATGGAGGCGATAGAGTCCCAACCTGCTGAGTCATCCAGCCTGAACCCACAGTAACTCAGACTCACTCACTACCACAAGACAAAAATAAATTTACCTTACACTAGCCCTGCCTAGTTGGCGCTACAGGTGTCTCCATTGCTTGCCCATCAAAAGCGGATACATCCTAAGACAGGAAGTGTGTTGCTGGCCTGATCACCAGGTGAAAAGAACGAAAAAAAAAGCAGAAAAAAAGAAAACTAATCCAGCTACCACATAAAAAAGAATGGTAAATTGCAATGGATTATATAAATTTTTGGTTTTAATCCTGCTTTAACATCTAGACCAGTCTTATCTGGCCATATTAATGATAGCCAAACTAACTTTATTCAAGGAAAATACTTTATCCTTCTGTAGCTTTGTATATAAGTCTTCATTTTAACAAATCATTTGCAAAAATCCTAAAGGAACTATATTACAGTAAGCACTAATCAGTCATTGACTGTAGACATATATCATAAAAACTGCCTGCCTGCCTATGGATGTTAGTTAGATGTTCCTACTCAATGTTTCAACATCAGCAAATGCAAGAGTTAAAAATACACTGATTGCTTTGTCTCTGATCAAGCTTTGTACACTCTAAAAAGATGCTCCTGGCATGCAGGTCCTTTTATTTATTGCATTTCTTTGTTCTTTAGCACTCTCCTGCAACAGAAGACAAATGCAGATACAATTTTGAAAAAGGAATATGGAAATGTCGCCTACTTAGGAAATATAAGATATGATAATAGGAATTAAATTGCTCCATTTTCTCTTTACTGTCCTGCAGTAAATGTTCCAAGATTGTTACGAGGCATTACTCTAACAGCCAGAAAAGTGACTCCTACTGATTATTTTAAACCCTGAATACTGACTGATTGTTAGTGTAGCAAAAGATGGGAGCGAGGAGAAGACAATTATATGACTGCCTGAACTTGTCTTTAGACAATTCTTCCATGAACACCCAATGGTACAGAAATAATTGGAAGCTTTTTCTTTAAATGTATACAATGTATGCAAAGCAAATACGTATTTTAATGAATATTGCCTTATTTTGTTTAATTGTACTTATTTAGTGTAGGAAAAATAGCACAGCACATGTCCCATTCACTAGTGTAGTCTGCTTCACGGTAACATTGTACTGTACATGGCGGCATACGTGAAATAAACTAAGGTCTATGGATGGGAAAAATATTGAATATCAATATAGGAAGTGTGAAAATGTAATTCCCAGACTGCTCGTGGTGTAGCACTATGGTGGTGAGTCACACAGCCATTCGCACTTGAGCGTCTTCTGACATGTTCTAACTTGCACTCTTCTGGGTTACAGACCAGTTGACTCAGTCTTTATGGAGTAGTAGAAGAAATAACATGTGTGAATTGCGCTGTTGCAGGAAAATGAGTGTAGCGCCCCTTTAGTTAGCCAGGGAGAGCTAGCTAGTTTTTTAGTAGAGGCTGGATAGCAGCCTTAGCATGAGTCAGCTTAGGTGTGAGTCAGCCAGGCAATTTTAGGTCAGGGCTGAGCAGGGGCGGACTGACAACTCATGGGGCCCTCGGGCAACAGGGGATCATAGGGCCCCTGTGTCCTTGCCCAAACTCAAAAAAGCCTATGAAAAAGGTACCAGGGGCATCTCATGGGGCCCCCTACTGACCCTCCGGGCAATAGAGGATCATGGGGCCCCTGTGTCCTTGCCTAAACTCAAAAAAGCCTATGAAAAAGGTACCAGGGGCATCTCATGGGGTCCTCTACTGACCCCGGGCCCTCAGGCAGTTTCCAAATGGTCAGTCCGCCCCTGATAACAACCAATTGTATTTTACCGTTCATCAGTGTATAGCAATCAGAAATGAAAGGTAACAAATGGTTGCTTCCTGTGGGCTGTTCTGCATAATTAATATTGATCTTTGATTGCCAGTTTATTTGTTTATGTTGTATTAGAGACGGAACTGGTGTTATCAATAGCACTAGCCTTATTCTTTAGTCCTCCTTTACACGGGATGATTTTACAGCGGCTATTTTTGGCTTTTGACATTGTTTTTCTACAGTCAGTAAACCCCCCAGCATGTTATCCTATGTGTCCATACACACATAGACTGGAATCAACGTTTATTGGCTGGAAAAAAAAACCCGGAACTAGTGAGTTTCTAGAGGAGTTTTTTAGCTGTAAAAACACTCTAACGCTGAAAAATGCGTCAAAAAGCAGTAAACCTCAGTAAATTGCGGTAAATCTTGGCAAACAGGTGTTTTTGAAAGTTTTTTCGACCCCAAAATTTATTTATTTTTTTAAAAAAGGTAAGAAACGCAAATGCGAAAAACACAGCAAAATGCTAATATAAAAACACTTAAAAATGTTGAAAAACTCCCGTTTTTAATGCGACTTTACACAGCAAATGTTACCAGCGTTATTAAAACGCCCCATGTGCATGGAGCCTTATACTGTACAAGGTGTGACAATTTAATGGACTGTAAAAAAACCCAAACAAACAAAAAAAAAAACCTATACAGGTACACTAGTGGTTGTTGCCACCTTCATAGTAGTCCCCTTGTGAAGCGACACACTTTTCTGGACAATTGCCACTGCAGGAAACATTCTTGGAATCAGTTTTCCAGAATGCTGCACCAGATTTTCCACTCTCCAATTTTAGTAAACAACCCCCTTTGTGTCACCGAAGCGGGGAAGAGGGGAGAAGAGATTAGTGTTGTGCATGGCTGCATCTCTTCTCCCCATGCTTCCCTTCACACAGGGACTCGAACAGCAGCAGCAGCCATTGGATCTTGCTGCTGTCAATCAAGTGCGGTGAAGAGGTGGTTTGGGGGAGAAGGTAAGCCCGGCCAGGGGCGGACTGACAACTCATGGGGCCCCCGGGCAACAGGGGGTCATGGGGCCCCTGTGTCCTTGCCCAAACTCAAAAAAGCCTATGAAAAAGGTACCAGGGGCATCTCATGGGGCCCCCTACTGACCCCGGGCCCTCGGACAGCGCCCGAGTTTCCAAATGGTCAGTCCGCCCCTGAGCCCGGCTGTGTGTGTCTATGGAGCGAGCATGCAGCATTTGTCCCCATAGCAAATGGCTTGCTATAGGGACACAAAAAGAAGAGAAGGAGTCAGGATTGCCGGCGGGTGATCCGAAAAGAGGAGGATCGGGGTCACTCTGTGCAATACTACTGCACACAGCAGGTGAGTATAACATGTTTGTTTTTTTAAAATAAAAATGTGCCTTTGAATAGCACTTTAAATTTTGAGTTAATTTGCAAAATGTTTAATGGGCAGTACAGTGGCTAAATGGTTAGCACTTCCATCTGTCAGCACTAGGGTTGTTGGTTCAAATCCCAACCACAGCACCACTATCCTGGAGTTTGCATGTTCTCCCTGTGCCTGCATGGGTTTCCTCTGGGTTCTCCAGTTTCCTCCCACACTCCAAAGACATGTTGGTAGGTTAAGTGGCTCCTATCTAAAATTGGCCCTACTATGTGTATGTATGAATGTAAGTTAGGGACCTTAGATTGTACACCCCTTGAGGGTTAGGGACCATAGATTGTAAACCCCTTGAGGGTTAGGGACCATAGATTGTACAGCCCTTGAGGGTTAGGGACCATAGATTGTAAACCCCTTGAGGGTTAGGGACCATAGATTGTACACCCCTTGAGGGTTAGGGACCATAGATTGTACACCCCTTGAGGGTTAGGGACCATAGATTGTACAGCCCTTGAGGGTTAGGGACCTTAGATTGTACAGCCCTTGAGGGTTAGGGACCTTAGATTGTACACCCCTTGAGGGTTAGGGACCTTAGATTGTACACCCCTTGAGGGTTAGGGACTTATGTGAATGTACAATATATATGTAAAGCGCTGTGTAAACTGACAGCGATATATAAGTACCTGAAATAAATAAATAAAATTAGGAAGTTTCTATACCAAAAGACTGTTTCAGCACCTCAGCTAATCTTTGTTTTTAGAATTTTGCGGGTTTTAGGCTCTGAAACAACAGAAATGTGCTAAGTATCACGCTTTTTCTTTTCTATTATACATAACTTCTAGTTTACTATTGTTTTGAAGTGGTGAATAAAGATTGTTGGAATGGCCAACCAGCTATGACCAGCATTGCTCCCTTTTTCATTCTGCTGTTTTGTCTTTGTCCTTCATGTTTCATGGTCATTTTTGAATAGTTGGATAGACAAAGAGATTCTTGTGATTGTCAACTAATTAGTGGCATTACAGCCACCTGTTATTTGAACACAATACAGATTTATAAGGAGATTTGCTAAATGCCAGCTGTGTTTCACTAGGCCTCAGAATGTTGTATTCTTTAACAAATCACCTGGAATAATGTCCTTATGGTTTATGGTGTCTAACGAGAATGTAGTTTGACAGGTCCGGAGTTGTGCATCCTTTAACCGCTTCCCGATCGCCCTGTATTCCTGGGTAGGGACCCTCACTGCCATTGGTGGCTATAGCTGTCGATCACCAAGTCCCAGCCGGTGATTCCCCGCCGGCGATCGCCAAGTATCACTGGTGGGGGCAGGGGCGGACTGACCATTTGGGAACTCGGGCACTGCCTGAGGTCCCGGGATCAGAAGGGGGCCCCATGAGATGCTCCTGGTACCTTTCATAGGCTTTTTTGGGTGTGGTTTGAGTTTGGGCAAGGACACAGGTGTCCCATGATCCCCTATTGCCCGGGGGCCCCATGAGTTATCAGTCCGCCACTGGATGGGGAGAGGTCTGTATGTAAACAATACAGATCTCTCCCCTGTCAGCTCCACCACACTGCTTTGTATGGCTCTGCATAGCAGAGCCATACAAAGCAGCATTCTTACACTGTGAAACATTACACAGCACACAGTAAA
This sequence comes from Staurois parvus, assembly GCF_062004578.1. Lineage (NCBI taxonomy): Eukaryota > Metazoa > Chordata > Amphibia > Anura > Ranidae > Staurois > Staurois parvus. Next base: position 1,294,028 of record NW_028318494.1, read on the forward strand.
ACACACACAGCACACAGTTAACCCTTTGATCGCCTCAGATGTTAACCCCTTCCTGCGCAGTGTCATTAGTACAGTGTCAGTGCTTTTTATTACCACTGATCACTGTATTAGTGTCACTGGGGATATCAGTGGCAGTTAGTCAGTTCCCCCCCAGTGTCAGAATGCCTGCTACAGTCCCGCTATAGGTCACTGAACGCCGCCATTACCAGTAAAAAAAAAAAATCCAGTATATATACCGCCATTTGTAAAAGTTATAACTTTCATATAAACCAATTAATTTACACGTATTGGGATTTCTTTTAGCAAAGACATGGAGCAGAATACATTTTGGCCTAAATTTATGATGAAATTTGATTTTCTTAAATTTTTTTTACTGGATATGTTTTCTAGCAAAAAGTCAAAATATTGGGTTTTTTTTTTTCAAATTTGGCAGTCTTTTTTTGTTTATAGTGCACAAAATAAAAAAGAGGCAATCAAATACCACCTAAAGAAAGCTCCATTTGTGAAAAAAAGGACATATATTTAATTTAGGTGCAGCATTGCATGACCGCAGAATTGTCAGTTAAAGCATCACTACGCCGTATCACAAAAAATGGTCTGGTCAGGAGGGGGGTAAATCCTCTGGAGGGCAAGTGGTTAATATATCACTTTGTATTTAGATGAGCAATATGGAAATACAGAACTATTTAATGCTGCATTAAAAGATTTAAGATTGATTGAGGGATAGTGTCCCATCGTTGGTATTAGTGGGCGAGATAGTGCACCATCTTTGGTAGTTATGGGAGGGATAGTTCCCCATCCTTGGTATTAGTGGGAGGGATAATTTTCCATCCTTGTAATTATTGAGGATAACAGTGCGCCATCATTGCTATTAGTGGGAGGGATAATTTTCCATCCTTGTAATTATTGAGGATAACAGTGCGCCATCATTGCCATTAGTGGGAGGGATAATTTTCCATCCTTGTAATTATTGAGGATAACAGTGCGCCATCATTGCTATTAGTGGGAGGGATAATTCCCCATCCTTGGTATTATTGAGAGGAATAGTGCCCCATCATTGGCATTAGTGGGAGGGATAGTGTCCCATCATTGGTATTAGTGGAAGGAATAGTGCCCCATCGTTGGTATTAGTGGGGGGAATAGTGCCCCATCGTTGGTATTAGTGGAAGGAATAGTGCCCCATCGTTGGTATTAGTGGGGGGGAATAGTGCCCCATCGTTGGTATTAGTGGGAGGAATAGTGCCCCATCGTTGGTATTAGTGGGAGGAATAGTGCCTCATCGTTGATATTTGTGAGAGGAATAGTGCCCCATCATTGGTGTCAGTGGAAGGAATAGTGCCCCATCATTGGTATTAGTGGGAGGAATAGTGCCTCATCGTTGATATTTGTGAGAGGAATAGTGTCCCATCATTGGTATCAGTGGGAGGAATAGTGCCCCATCATTGGTATTAGTGGGAGGAATAGTGTCCCATCATTGGTATTAGTGGAAGGAATAGTCCCCATCATTGGTATTAGTGGGAGGAATAGTGCCTCATCGTTGATATTTGTGAGAGGAATAGTGCCCCATCATTGGTATTAGTGGGAGGAATAGTGTCCCATCATTGGTATTAGTGGAAGGAATAGTCCCCATCATTGGTATTAATGGGAGGAATAGTGTCCCATCATTGGTATTAGTTGGAAGAATAGTGCCCCATTGTTGGTATTAGTTGAAAGGATTAGTTGATTAGTTGAAAGGAATAGTGCCCCATCAATGTCAGTGGGAGGAATTTTGCCCAATCGTTGGTGTCAGTGGGAGGAATTATGTGCTATTGTTGAGGTCATTAGAAGGATTTATACCCCACTAATGAAGTCAGTGGAAGGAATTGTTCCTCAATGTTGCAGTCAGTGGAAAAAATAGTGCCCTGTGGGCCAGGTAAAGGCGAGAGCAGGGCTGCATCTGGTCCGCAGGCCACAGAGTGGAGATCACTATTGTTAGTGAATGAATCTACTCCAAGGATCATATATTTTGAGCATACTGTATATTTTTTGAACAAGTTTTTGAACATTCATCGAACTGTGTGTGTTTCTTAGAGATGCATGTATTTTATAATGGCAGTGATTGATTCGCCACCAGTGAATGTTTGGTGAAATTCAAATCAACTGCTTTTTAATTATGCCCACTTGCGTTTAAAAAGTGTTTAATTATTTTCCCTTTTACAGGAGTTCAAGGACAGGTACTCAGCTTCAGGCTTCATCTAGCCTTGGGCAGTCCTTACTCCTGGACAATTCAGCACTCATCTCATGAGCTAAGGTTCTGGCTGAACACAGTCCAGCCCAAACCCTTGGTAAGTTGTTACGTGGTGCAGGAGCGGACTGACCATTTGGAAACTCAGGCACTGCCCAAGGGCCCGGGGTCAGTAGGGGGCCCCATGAGATGCCCCTGGTACCTTTATCATAGGCTTTTTTGAGTATGGGCAAGGACACAGGAGCCCCGTGATCCCCTATTGCCCGGGGGCCCCATGAGTTTTCAGTCCGCCCCTGACATGGTGGCAGGCTGCCAGCCCAATTAGCTGTGACTGTGGAATTCTCTGCCCCACAGCTACACTGAACAAAGGCATGGGCATGCTGGTGACATTATTGACTCAATGTGGCTACATTTGCTCATCACTGGTGCTCATGTACTAACCCAGCTAACATGATGGTGAGGGCTTAGATGGTGTTTCCATGATCGCAAGGGCCCACAGGAAATGGGTTGGTGACTGATGGCAGTGAGCCTGCAGGGGACAGTGTCAAAGAGGAGATGAGTATTGCAGCTTCAAAGATACTATACTAATATGCCCACATCCTATATGATTCATTTTTTGTAGCAAAAAAGGATTTTTTGAGGACATATAAAAATGGTAACACAACAATATAATATATATATATATATATATATTTATACATATACACTTTTATTATACAAACATTGAAAGGGACACAACAGTGATGGAAATAGAATGAGGTTTTCATATTCTGTAACATAACTAGTCCACATGAGAACCCAACACATTTTGAAAACACTCTTTCTTCTTCAGGAGCGCATGTGAACATAACCCAAAAATTTATAGATTAGTATTATAGAGACAAGCAAACATTGTACATATGGGGATTTATGCAGCCAGAGCTACTGGTATATACATACATGTTTCAGAAATATGGATTAATTCCTTAATAAACAATGATGTTGGGTCATTGTCTCCTACACCAAGCTCCTAAGGAGCCAGTTTCCCCATAGGGTAGAAAGGAACACGAAAACATGACATAAATCACGGGTCATTGAGCATGGCACAAGGGACGTCAAAAGAACCGCCCAAACCAACAACATATAGAGCAGAGTTACTCAACCAGGGTTCCACGGAACCCTGGGGTTGCTCCAGAGGTTGCTAGGGATTTCTTGAGCAATAAAAAGCAATTCCCACCTCTAAGATAAGTTCTCATTGACACCATTGATCTTCTTAGCTGTCTGTAAGGAATTAATTCATCCCAATGATCACAAGTGTAAGGAGAATTCTTCCCACTGACCATCACACTAATGTATCATGAGTTGTAGATACAGTCATTTTTTGCAGATGTTCCCTGAGACCGGAAAGTCATTTCAAAGGGTTCCTCTGAGTTGAAAAGGCTGGGAATGGCTGATCTAGAGTTGCAACTTGAACTGATTTTTATTTTTAAGCATTCTGGGACACATTATTTTAAATTTACAAAATTGTGGTGTTGGGTTGTAATGTGATTGTAAGCCTTAAAAGGATAAGTTCACCTATGGAACATGGTACATGTTCTGAAGCCCCCCCCAACAGATAGTATGGGGGATAGTCTCCTCGTACTATGTGTTATATTTGAAATCAGGTATTACTGCCTACAGGTCCCAGCAGCATTAGCAGCTGTTGGCTTGTAGTTTTCAATGAACTATGGCGCTATGAAGCATCGACCTTGGTAGTTCATTCAAGATTCCTTTCAGAATATCTGCTTACATCCCGTATGGCAAGCAGATATTCTGACAGGTCTGCAGGAGACCTGAATGACATCAACTATCTACTGATCGCTGGTGTAATGCTTTATTATTATACAGCATTTATATAGCGCCAACAGTTTGCGCAGTGCTTTGCAATATAACGGGAGACATTACAGTTACAATACAATTTGGTACAAGAGGAAACAGAGGGCCCGGCTCATTAGAGCTTACAATCTAGGATTTACAGGCTTCTTTGGATAAAAATAATAAATTTACTTGCAAAAAAATGTGCATTTATTATTTTTGTCCAAAAGGTGAACTTATTCTATAAAGCAATTCTAAAGGTTAATTTTTTTTGTTTAAAAAGCAAACATGTCTATACTTACCTGCTGTGTGCAGTGGCTTTGCACAGAGCAGCCCGGATCCTTCTCTTCTCCGGACCCCCTCAGGCTCTCCTGACTCCTCCCTCCTGTCGGGTGCCCCAACAGCAAGCAGTGTGTGTCCATTCACACACGGATCTGTGGCTTGACTCCGCCCCCTCTCTCTCTCCTCATTGACTGACTGGCTGTGATTGACAGCAGTGGGTGCCAATGGCTCCTGCTTGCTGTCTCAGCCAATGAGGAGGCAGAGACTTGGGACAGCCAAGTCTGTCATTCACATTGCTGGATCACAATGAGGCTCAGGTAAGTATTGAGGGGGCTGCTGGCGCTTCTGTACACAGAACGTTTTTCTATTCATTCTATGTATGCAGGTAAAAAGCCTGGACATACCTTGAGCCTTTACAACTACTTTAATGCTACAGTTACCAGCTCTGTGCAATGGTTTTCACAAAGCAGCCCCAATCCTTCTCTTCTCAGGTCCCTGCTGGTGCTCCTGGCTCCTCCCCCCTGCCAAGTGCCCCCATAGCAAGCCACTTGCTATGAAGGCAGTCATGCAGGCTCACTCCCAAACAGGGGAGGACTGACAACTCATGGGGCCCCTGGGCAATAAGGGATCATGCGGCCCATGTGTCCTTGACCACACTCAAATCACACCCAAAAAAGCCTATAAAAGGTACCAGGGGCATTTCATTGGGCTCCCCAGAGACCCCGGGCCCTCGGGCAGTGCCCGAGTGCTCGAATGGTTAGTCCACCCCTGCTCCCAAACCCACTTTTTGTTTCCATGGACACACAGGTCGTGGCTCTGCCCTGTCCTCCGCTTTCTCTATCTCCTCCACTGCTGTAAGTGACAGCAGAGGAAGCCAATGAGGAGGGATAGAGCCTCTGCTCTAATGCACATTGCTGGATCAAGACTGGGCTCAGGTAAGTATGAAGGGGGGCTGGGGGGAGCTGAGCATTGAAGGTTTTTCGCCTAATGCAGAGAATGCATTAAGTAAAAAAATTTCAGCCTTAAATACCACTTTAAGTTAGTCCCATCACTTCTAAAGACAGACTGTCAGGATAATATCATTTAGTAGGTATGATTATAAATCTTTATTTATTCACCATTATCACACTTCAAATGTATTTACAAGCTTTTTAAAAATTGAATCCTAGTGTATTGAATTGAACGGCATTAACACCATTCTGAAATGTCAAACTGGATGAGATATTTAGAAATGTCCTCACTACAACAACCTGTTTGCTCTGCTGAGATCTATATAAGAGACAACAAGAGAAAGATAACAATTCTCTTCATATAACGGGTACTGTTATCAGGTGTCTCTCTTCTTCGTATTTAATAACTTAGTATACACATTCTGAAAGATTACATCCGGAACATTCTAAATATCAAGTTTGCTATGTCATCTTGTCATGTAGCTCACAACAACATAAATATGTTTGCAGCTGTTTAATCCTGAAATTGCAGTTTGACAATACAGCAACAATACCTACTAAAGGTGGGTGCTCACTGTCATACTAAAAGGGAAATTGTAGTCTTTTTTATGTTTGAAGAAATAAGGTGTGTCCAGAAAGTAATGATAATGATATTTTTAAATGTATTTTATTGAACAATTTTACAATTGAACATTGTCTCCTTCAAAGTATGCACCTTGTGAGCTCCCAGAGATTTTTCCATTCTTCATAGCATCCCTGGAAGTCTTCAAGTGGGATAGCGGTCAGAGCCTGCGTAGTAGTTCTTTGGAAGTTATCCGCACTACCAAAATGTTGTCCTTCCACCCCATCTTCATCTTTGGGAATTTAAAAAAGTTGCAAGGAGCCAAGTTGGGGCTGTAGGGTGGATGGGGAAGCACCGTAATGTGTTTTTCAGCCAAAAACTCCCTGACAGCCAAAGCACTGTGACTCGGTGCGTTGTTGTGATGAAGGTTCCAAATTGAGCTGATCTCAGGACGTACAAAAAAAACCTCTTTGTCTCAAGCAACCAAGAACTTCCAGGTAAAATCTTTGATTCACAGTTTGACCAGTAGGTACACATTCCTTATGAACAATTCCATGTAAATAATAAAAAAAAAAATGACTATTGATTTGACTTTTTATTTGCTCATCCGAAATTTCTTTGGGAAAGGTGATGTGGGTGTGTGTCATTCTGAATTTTGTTTCTTTGTCTCGGGATCGTACAAAAGCATCTACCATGATCACTCAACTCAAAAAATCAGGCTTTCTTTCCAAACGGGCCAGCAGGTCTTGGCAAATGAGTTAACGGTGTTCCTTCTGATCAGGAGGAAAGTTTTGTACACACTTTTCTCATGTTTAAATCCTGAGTTATAATTTCATGAACAATTGACTTTGTAATTTCTGTTTCCTCTGCAATCGTTTTGATAGCGATCTGTCGGTCATGGTTGAGAACAGACCTCCCTGCATCCACATTCTGTTCCATTTTTAATGAAGAGGTGCGTTCTGATCGTTGTTCACCTTCAACACCTTCTCGTCTTTCCTTGAAGGCCTTGTGCCATTGGTACACTTGTCCAGATGATAGTGCAGCTTCTCCATAAGCTTTCTTTGCCATTTCCAAAGTTTCATACAAACTTTTATTGCGTACCGCTGTTCCAAAATCTCTTGCATTTTTTCTTTATACAAGGCACTTGAACAGGGTGTCCCAAAAAAGAATGTCTTGACTCTGACAGGTCTGGAAAGCAGCTGATGAGTGTTCTAACTCATATCTGGTACTCCACACCAAGTGACCTTTGCCAGCTTCTCCCTGCAAAGAGCCCTTCTCAAGAGTAGGAACTTCATTCTCATTATATTCTGGACACACTTCATATATAAATGAAAGAGGTGTGCTTATAGTAAAAACTCTTATCGGCTTGTATTAATTTATTAAAAACTTTGCTTCAGTGTATAGTTTGCAACTATGTGTGTACCTTGCGGTTGCCATATTGATTCTCTTGCCTAACTGCTAATTGAAAACTAAAAACACTCAAATACATTCCCGCCAGAAGAACACAGCGATTACTACTAGCGGCTATAACCACCTTCAGTAATCACAAGGAAAAAGTATTACAGGCTGATTGTATCCAAGTCAATCAAAGTACTGACCATACATGAATTGAATATCAGCCAATCCCTGCTGAAATGGACGAAGTTCGATCCAATAATGGCGGATGTTGGAAAGGCTGCACCCTTTCTTCATCAAGCAATCACTAGTCTGTCTGCTCTGGTGGCAGGGTGGCAGGGTGGCAGGGTGGCAGGCATAGCCCTGCTCATCTATGTCAATTTTAAATGTCACAGTGGCTGCAGGGGAGAAGAACCCCTACATGCTGCCAACGGGGGATGGGGATTGGGGGCATGCTTAGGAACATGTTACACTGCAATACAGATGGAACATGCTCCAAAAGATGAATTTAGTCTTTAGGTTTAGTTAATTTGTGAGCACAAATTCTGTTTCTTTGGTACCAAAGATGTCCAGTAAGAAAGGTGTAGCTCTGGTTGTGGTAGGGGCAGGAGCTGCTCAGTTCAGACAGTGGCTCCCGCTTCTGTGTCTGAGACAATGAGGATGGAAAGAGCGGAGAGAGCCTCTGCTCTCGTGTAGAGTGTTGGATCAAGGTCAGGCTCATGCATGTATAAGGGAGGGCTCGGGGGGAGCTGCATGCAGATGGTATAAAAAGTCAGCCTTTAGAACCACTTTACATGACTTTTATTTGTGCAGGCAATACTTTCTTCAGAATATGGTAATGCATGTAGTTATAGAATAACTAGTAAATGTACAAAATATCAGATATTTGTCAGCCATCAGCATCTAAGCCTCATCGGGTGTTAACAATAGGCTGTTAGAAGCATTTGGCTTTTTTTTTACTCTAAACGCCCCTGTATGTTATCCTATGTGTCTTTGCACACATAGGTGTCTACAAACATATAGGTGTCTACAAACATTTAGAGGCAGAAAAAAAACATCACCTGCATGTTCAGGAGAGGAGTGTTTGGGCAGAAAAAAACATCCAATGTGGCTAAATGCATATAAATGTTTTTAAACACTAGGCATATTTAGTGCTTGAGTATTCATTCATTTTAGTGGTCAGAATTAAATATTATTCTGGTCCAGGGGCGGACTGACCATTTGGAAACTCGGGCACTGCCCGAGGGCCCGGGGTCAGTAGGGGTCCCCATGAGATGCCCCTGGTACCTTTTTCATAGGCTTTTTTGAGTTTGGGCAAGGACACAGGGGCCCCATGATCCCCTATTGCCCGGGGGCCCCATGAGTTGTCAGTCCGCCCATGTTCTGGCCAATAAAATGAATGAACACCAAACTGTTTGATGCGCCTGAACGCGTCTAAATGAGTTTGAAAAACATGGCTTTAAGCATGTTTTAATGCTTCTTATTCCCTGCCAGGAGAAAGGCACTCAGAAGAGGTGTACATGAGGTCTTAATGATAACTTGTAGCAGAAAGAAATTTCAGAGCTCTAGACTTAACATGCAGAAAAAATGTAAGTAGGAAACTGAACTTGGTCTCCTAGATTTGTCCTTTGCACTTCCAATATAACTGATGTTCCTATTCTTACTCTTGGTAACTAGCGGGGCATTTATCAACTCATGATTTAACCACTTGAGGATTTTGGGATAAGACGGTATGCCCTAAAAAATTTGAACAACATTTTCAAAGTGTATTTCCTAAACTGGCCATACATTACATACATTACTGGGCCAATTTCTCCATCCACATGTTCGAGGTGGATGGGGAAATCCTTCCTGTTGTGTCTTTGTGTGCTGACAGCAAGACTCTCCTGACATCAGAATACGCTAATCAGCACTGCAGCCCATTGGCTGCATACGGTGATCGAGCAGAATTTTTTCAACAAGCCTTTTCATGAAAATCCAATTGAAAGATCATTTTCCTATGAACAGGAACTGCCATACATGAATTGAAATCGTCCAGTTCCAACTGAACCTGGTGAATTTTTAACCCTGTATGGCCAGTTAGCTTTCCCCCTGCCACTGCTCCCCCAACTGCAAATACTCATGATCCCTGGCTGACACTTGCAGACTGTCCACAATAGGACCCTTTGCATTTTGATGGCTGCTTCTGTCAAAAATGATGCTTGCAGTTAGTCTGCAAGTGTCATTGAGGAAATGCAATATAACAATTGGCATATCAAAGGGGTGACATGCATATGGAATCAGTTAATGAAACCTTACAAGTAAAGTTTAAAAAAAAAATTATTTCTGTTTAACTCCTTCCTAAAGCAGAGTTCCACTCACTCTGTAAAAAAATAAAGGTCAGCAGCTACAAATCTGTAGCTGCTGACTTCTAAACAGCCACTCACCTGTCCCACGATCCCACGTTGCCCCCGCCGCAGCCTGTTTCACGGGCCGTCTGGTATTCCAGGTGCCAGCATCTTCAGTGTGGGCACCCGGCCGTGACAGCTTGCAGCTTCGGGGTGTCCACTGTGCATGCGTGAGTAGCATTGCACTTCCTGAATGGACCCGTAGTCTTCTGGGACCTGTCAAGTGTCCCACAAGACTTCAGGGAGGGAGGGTAGGAGGACAACTTTCCACTTCCGCAGCAGATATCTGTCAAATTCTCAAAATCCACCCTCCCCTCCCCCCGCTCCCCAAAGGTGCCAATCCTTAATGGGGAGCAGGGGACCAATCTTTAAAGTGGAACTTCCCCTTTTCGTTGGAACTCTGCTTTAACCCTTATATAATGAAATAATCAGTCCTAATTAACTCCTTTCTCCTCTTCTTACCTTAGCTATTATTATTCCGCTATTTTTCTATCTGTGTTTTTTATCATTATTATTTTTTTTAAGTTTTTATGCATTACAAAATTTAAATTATGACAACATTATCACCAAATAAACAGGCTCATAGAAGAAATTTAAAAATGGTTCTAATCCATAAGGTATGGAACCTGAGTTTATGACACCTGGCACCCCAGTGTGTGACAATGGCAAAATCACTGTGGGCCACATTAAATAAGACAAGTGAGTTGTTGGACAATAGAAAATGCAGCTGTCAGTGACAGTTAGGAAAAAAAGGGTTAAAAACTCTACTAAAGTGCTAAAGCCAAATGGTCTTATGCCCAGTGTGGATAAGCATCAGGATCTCCTGCACCACTATTACACAGCTGAAGATGTGGGTTACCTAGGAAGTCTCATGTTTGTCTTTGTTTCTGACAGTTCATCCAGTGCATAAAAGTGCAGTGTATATTATTTAAAAAGTGGCAAGCATTGGGGGATCAACATGTTCCTACCTATACAATGGAGCTTTAAACACAAGTATGGGTATTTCTAATAAAGTATCCATATTGTCTTGTCTGATGGCCTCCAAAGCCTGTAGACTAATGGTCTCCTGCTGTACTTAACTCACTAGAATGATGTCAAATCATGGTTACATTTTCTCTGCAGGCCGAACTCCACCCAATTAGTACACGGAAATACAACCACTTGACTCCTCTCCAGGACAACAGTCACCTGCCTGCAGTCTCTGATCATCTTCTATATTATGTCCACAGTTTCTGACCATCTTCTGCATTATGTCCGTAGTCTGTGACCATCTCTTGTATTATGTCCGCAGTCTTTGAAAATCTCTTGCATCATGCTCATAGTCTTTATTCTGTTGTGTG